>NW_027171783.1:310000-315000 GCF_036898095.1 Palaemon carinicauda | reverse complement strand
TGAGGCTTTAAGCATAGATCAAAACATAGTTTTACAGTATTTCATATGGAATGGGTTTAATGACTGTTTCAAGAATCAGTTAATGCATATTACTGGCTCGAATAAGCCCTCGTTGCAGCAAATAGATGAACATATCTTTACTGCTTTGGAAAGATATAGAAACATATCAAAGAAATTTAATGTGAAACAAGGTAATCTTGAGAAAAAGGTTGTGCCCAACTCAAATTGTTTAGCTTCTGCCGTTGTTAATGTTGAGAAGTCTAAAGTTAAAGAATGTCCTCTATGTTTAGCAGACAATAAAGGAGACACTGATCACCCAATTTTTAAGTGTTCAGTTTATGCATCTCCACAGAGTAAAATTGAAAAACTAAAACTATTGAATTTTTGTACAAACTGTACTTACGATTCTCATAAAACTTCAGATTGCAGGTTTAAATTTAACCGAAAATGTAAACATTGTAACAAGTGGCATTTCAGCTATCTTTGTAAATTTCGTAAAGACCCAAAAAGTACTGCTAATAACCTTAAGAATGATTCAAATAACCAAGAAGTGACTAACCAAACGGCAAAGGTGAATTGTAAAGAGAAATCGAACTCTAATTCTGTTGTTTCTAATTTAACTTGGTCTGATTTAGGAGTTTTAAGAATCTCTTGTAACCCGGTGACTGCTATGCCTTCCTTTTCACTGAATGACAATGGGGATCGAGGTATAAAGGATTCAGGAAGTCAAGTTACTTTCGTTGAGGAAGACTGGGCTAAGAGTATGCAGTTTGAAGTTGTTGACCCGAATTATTCTTTGGCGGTGAATGGTATTAATTCTTCAAAGCCGTTAGCCACTGTAGTATACAAGGTAAAGTTGAATGGTGATTATTTTACTGCTATTGCCATGAAGTCTATTAATTTGAAATTAGTTTTGCCAGGTATCTCTGAAGTAGCTCAAGTATTTAAGGATAAGGGCTATGTATTAGCCGACAAAACTTTGCATATGTCTGGGGACAAAGTTGAAGATATAAAATTACTCTTGGGAAATGATAACTCTCATTTAGTACCACAGAAGGATGTGCTGTTTGGAGGTAGTTCTAAAGTGATTCCCTCTGTTTACTTGGAATCACCCTTAGGGGTGATGCTTGTAGGTGACATTGAAAGGTATAAGCAAAATCTAGCTCTATTACCAGACCGGATAAAGCATTCTTATGAAGTTTGTGCAAAGGGTGAGGGTCCCCTTGAAGTTGATAGTAATTTGAATATGGATGGATTGTTCTTAGATTCGGTAGAGGAATTCAAGTTCCCTGCTTGTGCTAATATTTCTGTTTTAAATAAGGGTCAAATTGTTGAAGCTGAACTCGAGAGAGCAGCAGAAGAAATTCTTTCCTCGAAGGCAGAAAGTTTTTCGCACAGTGATTCTAACTTATATGACGAAGACTTTAATGAGGAGAACAGGAAAGTAGTAGAATTTGCTTTAGAAAATACAGTTAGAGATAGTGATGGAAGGTTAATTATGCCTCTGTTATGGAATGGGAAAGTAGCTCATTTGCTTGGTAAGAATCAAAATCTGTCAAAAGCAATATTAAAATCAAATTTTAAGAAATTTAGCAAAAAGGATAATGCTTTACAAATGATGGACGAGGTTTTTAAAGAACAGGAACAGCTAGGCATTATAGAGAGAGTAACTAACTTGGAGCAATTCTTGGAGGAAAACCCCCAACATAGCTTTCTGCCGCACATGCCAGTGTTCAATATGGACCGAGAGTCAACAAAATGCCGTAATGTATTTTTGTCCAATTTGTGTGAATCTGACAAAGATAAACCTTTAACTCTATCTCATAATCAAACAATTTTTGCTGGTCCTTGTTTGAATAAGAAAATTTCTACTTCTATTTTACAGCTAAGATTTAATGAAAAATTGTTATGTTTTGATATAAAAAAGGCATTTCTGATGATTAAGTTGGTGCCTTCAGATCAAAGTAGGTTACTCTTTTATTGGTATAGAAACGTATGTAAAAAGGACTATTCCTTAATTGTTTATAAACATTGCAGACTTCCATTTGGTTTGCCATGTAGTCCAACTTTATTAATGTTAGCACTTTATAAAATTTTGATGTTGGATGTCCAAGGTGACAATATTGATGTAAAGGAATTGAAGACAGAGTTATATAACTTAGCTTACATGGATAACTTGGCTTACACGACCAATGATATAGACAGGTTGAAATGTGCTTATGAGAAACTTGACAGTATATTTTCTCCCTATAAATTAGAATTGCAGCAATTCATAACCAATGATGACTCTCTGCAGCAACAGGTAGATAAAGATAAGGAAAAGACTCCTACAAAAGTAAAATTGCTTGGTTTGCTTTGGGACAGAAACATTGATACTCTTTCGGCAAGCAAGTTGGTACTTGATAAGGATGCAACGACCAAAAGACAAATTTTAAGTTCTATTGCAGCCAATTTTGATGTGTTCTCATTTTATGGTCCTTTATTAAACAGGGCTAGATTATTTATGCACTCGCTACAATGCAGGAAAGAAGTTGGATGGGACGATAGACTCTCTGGTGAGGAGCTACGAGAATGGTCTAATATTTGCAAGCAAGTAAATGGTGTTCCTGAAATTGCAGTGAAGAGATTTGTTGGTCGCAGGAATGATCCTTTCCAAATTATTGCTTTTTGTGATTCTAGCAAGCATATATATGGAGTTGTGCTCTTTATCAAGAACTTGCGAACAAAGGAGGTAAGTTTCCTTCTGTCAAAAAATAGAATAATTGGACGCCAGTTAGAGCTAAAGTCAATCCCTTCTCTTGAATTTCAATCTCTCTTGCTTGGTACGGAAACTATTGTTGACATTTGTTCAGAGTGTGTCTCCCCCATAAACATTACAAAATTGGTGGTTTTCTCAGATAGTGCAGTTGCACTGAATTGGTTAAATTCTCGAACAAATAGGTTTGATAAATTAAAAAAAATAAGTATTTTTGTTATGAATAGGTTGCAAAGAATAGAGAATCTATGTGAAACGGTCCCTGTGACTTTCAAATTTTGTGCAGGTATGATAAATCCTGCAGATTGTACTACCAGGTCATTGTCATATAAGAGGTTGATAAAATCAAATTTCTTCACAGGACCTGATACTATTCATGATATCTTGGAAGATAACAGTTTGGATGTAACGATCCCAAATCCTTTAACCAATGTACTTGAAGTTTCAGAAGGCCACTGTGAGATAGGGAGTGTGACTGAGCCAGAGATGGGAGGCATTTTGAATTCTACAGTTGGAAATTCCGATTGGCTTCATTTGATTTCGGTCTACAAACATGTACTGACATTCATAAACAATGTCAAACGGAAGTTAAAGAACAAATCCGGCAAGTATGACCATTTTGAGGTTTACAGTAATGATGAAATTTCTTTGAATGCATGGCAACTGATGATTATGCAAGATCAACGCCAACATTTTCCGGATGTTTTTAAATATTTCAGAGAAAGGAACCCTAAAATTAGGGATATGCCTAAAATAGTAAGTCAACTAAATTTATTCATTGAAAAGAAATCTGGTTTACTAAGAGTTAAAAGTAAATTTCATAAGTGGAGAGACGGTAGTTATGTATTCCCCATTCTTTTGGCCAAAAACAGTAAATTGACTGAAGAAATTATTAGAAATTTTCATGTTAAGTTAGCTCATTCTGGAATATATGCCACATTATCTGAGGATAGGAAACAGTTTTGGATTCCTTGCAGTTTTTCTACTGTAAAGAAAGTCTTGAAAACTTGTGTTCACTGCCGTAGATTTAACGGTAGAACTATAAAGTTAAATCAGTCCCCTTATAGAGAATTTAGGGTTTCTCCTCCAACCATACCTTACAGGTATATTTTCATTGACTATTTTGGACCTTACTGGGTATATTGGATGGGTAAGAAATCAAAGGTATGGATATTATGTATCACCTGTTTATGGTCCAGAGCCATAAATCTTAAGGTTTGTGTAGACCTTTCGGTGATATCCTTTTTGCGAGCACTTCAGCTCCATTGTTTCGAATTTGGGGTGCCTGAACTCTGTTTAAGTGACCAAGGTTCACAGCTAACTTCAGGTGCTAGAACCGTTGAGAATTTTTTAAGTGATAAGGATACACAATCCTATTTCAGGGAGAACAACATAAAACCTTTGAGCTTTCAGCAGTACTATAAAGGCCACAGTGAACTTGGATCTTTAGTGGAATCTTGTGTGAAGATGGTCAAAAGGCTTATTGAAGGCTCTATTCGGAATATGGTCCTCGAATATTTAGATTTTGACTTTGCTGTACAAAATATTGTACATATAGTAAACCGTCGACCAATTGCCTTTAAAGAATATTTGCGAAGCAATGATGGGACTGAACCTGTACCGTCTCCTATAACTCCAGAGATTTTAGTTAAAGGTCATGAATTGAATTCCTTAAATATTATTCCCCATTTACATCCTTTACCTAGGGCAGATGATACTTGGGTTCCTGATATATCTCCCATTTCCCATGTGAAGGACAGCCACAGGAAGTTACGAAAGGCTAGGGAAAGTATAATAGAGATATATAATAAAGAATTTGTTGTGCAGCTGGTGAATCAAGCCACTGACAAACGCAGTAGATACCAACCTGTTAATCATAAACTATTAGAAGTTGGAGACATTGTTCTCATTAAAGAACCCCTTCTTAAACCTACTAATTTTCCAATGGGTATTATCAAAGAGATAAAACTGAACTCTTTAGGTGAAGTAACGGGTGCAACAGTACTCAAAGGAAAAAGTAGGGAAGAGACTAAAAGGCACGTTTCATCCTTGATTCCATTGCTCTATAAACGGGAATATGAGGCTAAATTTAACGATAAAGCACAATCCCCATGTGAGGATAAACTAAGCAAGGAAGATGAGGTTAAGGAGAGACCCAAGAGGCGAGCTGCCATGATTGGGAAAGATAAGGTAAAGAAACTATTGGATGACAGTCTAGCGTGATCTTTGATCGCTATATTGTAAT
>NW_027171783.1:287500-300000 GCF_036898095.1 Palaemon carinicauda | reverse complement strand
AAACTCGGCAGGGACGACCAACGGGTCGCCATACACCATTTCGGCTGTCGAGACGTCGAGGGCGTCTTTAGGAGTGGTCCTTAGTCCAAGGACAACCCAGGAAAGCTGAGTAAACCAGTTGCAATCCTTGCAGCGGACATCAAAGCTGCTTTGAGGGTGCGATGAAAACGTTCAATCATTCCATTGGCAGCGGGGTTGTAGGCCGTTGTCTGATGTAGGGTGATGCCCAGGAGATTCGCTAATGACGTCCATAATTGAGAGGTGAAAGTGGTTCCCCTGTCAGAAGTAATATGCTCAGGGATACCGAATCTTGAAATCCATCCAGAGAGTAAGGCAGATGTACATGAGGCGGACGTTGGAGTTTCCATGGGAATGGCTTCAGGCCAACGAGTGGAGCGGTCGATGACGGTAAACATGTAACGATGTCCTTGTGAATGTGTGCGAAACGACGCTGAGGTTGAGGAAAGGTGCCCACTCCTGAATCCGTGTGTCGATGTACTTTGGAAGTTTGGCAAGAAGTACAGGCACGGACCCAATCCTTAGCATCCTTAGAAATGCCGTGCCAAATGAATTTTGCCTTCAGCAGCTGTGCAGTAGAACGGCACGAGGGATGTGAAAGGCCGTGGATGAAATCAAACACCTGTCGGCGCATGGGAGCAGGAATTCAAGGTCGCGGTCTACCAGTACTGACGTCACAGAGGAGGGTGGTGTTGGAGTTTTCGAGGGGAAAATCCTCCCAACGGAGGGACGTGCAGAATGTCCTACAAGCTTGATACTCTGGATCCTGTCGTTGGGCTTCAGCCAGGGCATTGTAATCCAATCCCAGTTGAACGGCAGCCAATGTGTTTCTTGACAGGGTATCGGCAACGGGATTCATTTTCCCAGGGACGTATTGGAGGGTGCAATTGTATTCAGCCACGGCGGAGAGATGTCGGCGTTGACGGGCGGACCAGGCGTCAGACTGTCGAGTGAAGGCGTGCACCAGAGGCATGTGGTCTGTGCGAATGACGAAGGGCGTACCTTCTAAGAAATGGCAAAAGTGACGGACAGCCAAGTGCACCGCCAGCAATTCTCGATCGAAGGTAGAATAACCCGATTCTGCCTTGGACAGTTTTCTGCTGAAGAAGGCCAATGGGCGGGGCGAGCCTTTGACCACCTGCTCGAGTACTGCACCAATAGCGACGTCGCTGGCATCAGTGGAGAGAAGGAGAGGGGCGTGTGGGATAGGAAAAGTGAGAGCCGCAGCAGTTGATAGGGCCTTCTTTGCATTGCAGAAGGCTGCTTCTTGAAGGGGACCCCACTTCAGGTCCTTTGGCTTGCCCTTGAGGGAGGCGTAGAGGGAAGCAAGAGTGGCGGCAATGGCTGGCAGAAAACGGTGATAATAGTTGATCATGCCCAAGAATTCCTGCAGAGCTTTGACGGTCGAGGGCGTTGGGAAATTCTGAACGGCTGCTACCTTCTCAGGGAGGGGATGGACTCCTTCAGGAGTGATACGGTGCCTTAAGAACGACACTTCGTTGGCGCCAAAGGTACACTTGTCGTACCGGACTACAAAGCCGTTTTGTTGCAGGCGGTCGAGCACGATGCGCAGGTGACGGTGGTGTTCCTCTTTCGAGGAGGAGAACACAAGTATGTCGTCCACATAACATACACAGAAAGGGAGGTCCCCTAAGATGCCATCCATGAGACGTTGAAACGTTGCCTCAGCATTACGAAGGCCAAAACAGGAGTAATTGAAGGTGTATGTGCCAAACGGAGTGGTGATGGCGGTCTTGGGGATGTCTTCTGGGTTCATAGGCACCTGATAATACCCCTTCAGAAGGTCGAGCGTAGAGAAAACCTTTGCTTTGTGCAGGTAGGAGGTTACATCGGCAATGTTTGGGAGGGGGTAGTGATCCGGTTCTGTTTGCATGTTCAGGCGCCTGTAATCCCCGCACGGACGGAGGGAGCCGTCTTTTTTCAGAACGATGTGTAAGGGTGACGACCATGGGCTGGAGGCCTTTTGGCAAAGGCCCATTCTCTCCATTTCGGCGAACGTCTGTTTGGCGGCTGCCAATCGTTCCGGTGCCAGACGTCTGAATTTTGCGAAGACTGGGGGTCCCGTCGTCTTGATATGGTGATAAATACCGTGCTTGGCAGGAACCGTGGGCGTTTGGCGAAGTTCTGGACGGAAAACTTCCGGGTACGACGTGAGGAGGTGGGCGTAGGCATCCGTGGGTGCGCTGATGTGGAGAGCGAGGTTAGAGGGGGCGGGTTGAAGAGGTGTCGACAAGTACGAGTCTGCGTTGACCAATCATCGGTGGGCGACTTCGACCAGAAGGTGGAAATGAGAGAGGAAATCCGCACCGAGGATTGGCATTGTGACGTCAGCAACGAGAAACTTCCAATTGAATTTACCGTTTCCGAACGATAATGTGAGGCTCTCGTAACTGTAGGTGGGTATCGCAGATCCGTTGGCAGCTACCAAGTGGACGTCGGCAGATGTAGACAGACTACGTTGTGCCTTGAAGAGTTTCCTTGGCAAAAGAGAACGACAAGCACCAGTGTCTACCAAAAATCGCACGCCCGTTCCTGCATCCTGTAAAAAGAAAAGATTAGGAACATGGGAGGCCACCGCCACAAGCGATGGCCTACTTACACGTTTTTTGGCCACTGACAATCTTTGGCACATTTCTTCGCGGTTGCCCCGAATCTGAAGTGATAGTAGCAAAACTGCGGCGGATGGGAGGTAGTAAGTGGCTGTAGAAGTCGTTCGTTGGGGTGCGAGCGATTGGTGAGTGGTGGGCGGCTTTTTTCGCCGCTTCGGCACGTCACGGAATAGGCGTGTATGTCCTACAGCGTTCATGTCAGCTTCGGTTGACGTTGAATAGGCATCCTCGTCGTCAGGGGTGGAGGCGTTGATGGAGGTCTTGAAGTGGCTGTCCATAAGGGCGTCGGCTTTGGTCATCAAGTCCTTTATGTGTAAACTATCGACATCGGGTATGGCAGCGCGCACAGGTTCAGGTAAACGGCGTATCCAAAGGGCACGGAGTAGGTTCACCTCACGAGGAGAGCCGTCTGCGGCATGTTGAAGGCGAGCGATACTGGTCATTTCCCTGAGGGCAAGCGAAGCCCTTTGGTCCACCAACGGTTGTTGCGAGAGCTGAAAAAGCTTTGCTATACGGGCGGCTGGCGACGGCGAGTACTACTGCAGAAGGTATGATTTGAGGTCGTCATACGCTATTGGGGTGTCTCCTTGTTCACAAAGCCAGTCGGATATTTCTGGGAAGGTGTCCTCGGGTATCGCCGCCAGAACATAATCCGCTTTGGTGGTTGAGCGAGTCACGCCCCTGATACGAAACTGGACTTCTGCGCGCTGAAACCAAGCAAACTCCTCTCCGCTGGCAAACGATGAAAGTTTGAATGGAGCGGCAGCAGCACCAACTGCCGTAGAGTCCGACATAGTACCAACGATGAAGGGGCGAGGGGGTGGGGGTGGAAGGCGGTGGGAGCGAGTCGACTTCCGGGGTCACCAATGTGACGGGCCGAGAGAGGAGTTGTGAAATCAAAGGCAGATTGAAAACGACTGAGCTATATTGTTATAGAACACTCTCCTTTATATACAAAACGGCAAGGCAACAGGACATGGCATGTTTGAGAGACAGCCAAAGTTCAGAGGAAAACCGGAGACATGATCATTCAGGTTCTTTTTAGTGCGAGGGAAGAGTGCAGATACAAGCATAATATATACAATAGGAATTATGTACAATTGTGTGACACACGGTTGGTACACCCGCTTTCTTTTATACTTAGACCATATAGAATTATTATCAAAATCTTAAATGCTTTCATATGCAATATAGATCATAAAAAGCTCCCTTAAGAAGTCTTCGTGTTATTGCAAACGCCATCCCTACTTCGCTACTTGAGCATTAAGGCGGTTGTCACTCATCGTCCTTCTACTTTTTTTTTTCACCAATTGCCAAATTATCTTTGTTCCTCCTCTTAACATCTGTTCCATATGCACGGATATTCCACAAACAATAAATCTATATTTCCATAAAAGAAATTTTTCAAGTAAATATCTTTAATTTTGTAATTTTGTTGACATGATAAACTAAACCAGTCAGTAGAGCCTAAGGAAAACAAGGATTATTTGAGCACGTTTTTCATTGTTCTGTGTTTGTCAGGTACACAAGTCAAAAGGACTGTATATTCCTTTGAACAGTGATTGACATACCTACCAGGTTTAGGCAAAATAGGAACTGTCTAGTTTACATAAAATTGTTTGAATTTTTGAGTAGCCTTCATTCATTTTCCTGCCTTGTACCAAAACGAATGTCTTTTATTGACATTAAATTGTTCTATAGTAAAACTATAAAGTCTTTCTGCTACAACTCCTGGCGCAGTATAATTATATTATGTCAAATGTCATCGAATCTCTTAATTTTCAAAGAAGTTGAAACCTTTTTTTTTTTTTTTTATTCCTAAAATATGCCTCTACAGTCACCATTAAACTTGGTGTTTTTCTTGATGCAAATATCAATTATATTAAGCAAACTTTCAACAAAATTTGCATATTGCTCATCTATTATTCTTTTATAAAACTATGTCCCATTTCTATGCAAAAGAACAGGTTTAAATTTCATTTAGATTATGCAAGAGCATGAAAAATCAGGAACTTTCTCCTCAGCCTCGTCCTGGACTCATTTGATTAGAGAATAATCGGAACCAGTAATTAAAAGACTCGCATGAGACCTTGATTGGTTAAAATGTTTTTAGCTGTGGATGTTGATCATGATACTCAAATATTCACACGAGCTTTGAGTCATTTGTTTTTTTTTATATCTGGCATCAAAGAAGAATCTAAATAATCTCAATCCAACTTCAAACAGAGAAATTAATGAGTTTTAAATCTATGATATAGTGACCAGGTTTAACATCACTCGGAAATGGTTTTCTCTCATTTCAAAATCTAAAGATATTTTTTACATAGAAAATAGATGGTTGCCAAAAAGTAGCTTGTGATTTCAAAATTGATAAATTTTGCATTATCCCATTTAAAAATATTTTCTATATCAATGCTCCAATGTCAAACACTAAAAATAAATAATAGATACGCAAATAATTCCAGTTGAAAGTTTATACAAATTGCATTTTTTGATAAGTTAGCTCTTTACTGAAAGCTTCCATAAATATATTTAATTAGAGTTTGATTACATTTATCACTCAAAGAAAAAAATAAAGAATCATTATTTGTAGCAAGAATTAAAATAAAATGAATATGATGTCAATCCATTCACAACCCGATTTTACGCTGTATCCTTTGGAAATATAAGAGAAGTTTGGTAATTTCTTGCATATCCTAGAAAAAGTTCTTGTGATCATGACCAACATTCTCTTGATTTAGTCATTAGACTGACAACCATAATTGGATTATCTAATATTCAGTGAACTATCTGACTTCAAACAAACGGTGAAAGAAAAGGGCAAACGAGAGGAAACGGTGGTTTCTGGAATTAATCGGTGATTTTAGAAGCGATTGGTTGATGTTGTATGGAAATGAAAGTTAAAACCTTAAAGATCAACAGATTCACATATTATTATTATTATTATTATTATTATTATTATTATTATTATTATTATTATTATTTTTATTATTATTATTATTATTATTATTATTATTATTATTATTGATAATAATAATAATATAATTTTTTTTATAATTATTATTATCATAATCATTATTATTATTATTATTATTATTATTATTATTATTATTATTATTATTATTATTATTATTATTATTGTAGATAGGGAGGTTAAGGTATTATTATTATTATTATTATTATTATTATTATTATTATTATTATTATTATTATTATTATTATTATTATTGTTGTTGTTATTATTATTTTTATTTTTATTATTATTATTATTATTATTTCTATACCTTGATTACTCCTTCAAAGTTTAGCATTGAGGTTACTTTACGAATCTCATTACACCGTGTTCCAGCTAGGGCTAAGTTATCAAAACTATATTTCTGAAATTCACTCTCCACTAGCTTTAACTTCCAAATCTGATCCATTGTTATAGCATTCCAATTACCAATTTTCTATTTTTCCTTATTATTCATCAACCTGGAGATTCGTAGCACCTCGCAACGCCCGGGACTGGAGGCCATTTTGTTAATTTTGCTTTCCTGAGACTAACTAAATTCATAGAGTATTCATTGACTAAATTCATCAAAGGATGCGCAGCTCCTATCTGACTAAGGCAAGTGTACCCCGCTGGACCATACTGATTTCAGTAAGATCATCCGCCAGGCATTGAGACTAGAAGCCGAAGAGACATCTTGCCTATCGCCTTAAACTCAATCCATCACCCAGCTGCAGTTACTTAATCGAGATTTAAGGGGGCCTAACCTACACTAAGATATCCAGCCTAGTATGGTACATATGTTAATGAGTGTGCTTGTGTTTTTGTATCAGATTGCATGTGTCTGTGTTGTTAGCGTTTGCTATTGATTGTTCGTATGTGTGTGTCTATTTCAACCTGTTAACAATAAGAGGTAGCTTTAGAATAAAAGGAAAATCTATGCAAAATTGAATTTAATAATTTGATAATCATTATTATTATTATTATCATTATTATTATTATTATTATTATTATTATTATTATTATTATTATTATTATTATTATTATTATCATTATTATTACTATTTTTATCATTATTCTTATTCTTATTATTATTATTATTATTATTATTATTATTATTATTATTATTATTATTATTATTATTATTATTATTATTATAACGGATTAAATCATAACCACTGTTGGAAAAGCAGTTTGATATAAGTAATGGCTCCATCATTAAAAAAAAAAAATTATATATATATATATATATATATATATATATATATATATATATATATATATATATATATATATATATATATATATATATATATATATATATATATATATATATATATATACTGTGTTTTATCACCTGCCGAACTTTATTTGCGACTTTAATTTATCTCCCATATCTCCTCTTCCTAAACACCTTTAAATATTTTATTATTGGTTTAATAAAAGTTTAATCGGGTAACAAAAACTATATGAACATATTTCTGGACCCAAGAAGGCAAGATGCCAGCGGATTATAAAACTAGATCATCGTCTAAAAAGCAGATAAAGGTAATAAAATTGTATTTCAAGACGCTAATACTTTTACAGAAAAAATGAATTTTTTTATTAAGTGATAAATCTACATACAAGAAACTAACAACGGATGCACTTAAACGATGGCTGGCAACTTACAATAAGATGTTAAAATCTCTCCTCCAGAAAGATTATCCCGAGTTGTGCAAGAAATTTCATTTTTATTTACCATCTTTTTCCCACATGTATGGATTATCAAAGATTCACAAGAAAGGAGTACCTCTGAAGCCCATTACTTCAACCCATAATTGTGTAACCTACAATATATCTAAGTGGATAGCAAAATTACTTTCCCCATGTCTTGGCACAATATCATATTCTCATTTAAAAGATACTTGTAATTTTCTTGATAGAATTAGAAATATTGATCTTCACAACAAAAAGTTAGTCAGTTTTGATGTTGAATCCGTATTTACCAGTACATCGATGTCTTCAGTACCTGAGTAACAAAATTGATACACTAGATCTAAGTGTACCTGTACCTAATGATATTTTTATAAAGTTGATAGAATTGTGTGTTTCTGAGTCTTATTTTACTTGTAACGGTCAGTTTTTCTCTCAAATATATGGTCTTCCAATGTGTTCCCCTCTGTCTCCTGTTTTAGCAAATATTTTATGGATTTTTTTGAAACAGAACATTTACCTGTCATTTTAGATTTTGATATTACATGGGTGAGATATGTAGAGGATATTTTTGCTGTTGTTCCATGTTTTCTTAATATTAATAACTTTTTAGAGTCTTTAAACAATCTCCACCCTTCAATTGAATTTAAATGTGAAATAGAAAATGATAATGAATTGCCATTCTTGGGCACACTGGTAATCTGTCCGGGGGTTGGCTGTCCTAAATTCAAGGTTTACAGGAAAGAAACGCATTCAGATTCTTATATACATGCATTTTCAAACCATACAAGAACTACAAAATTGGGGGTTATTTCTAACTTATTTTTAAGGGCATATAAAGTTTGTGACCATGAATTTCTTGAATGTGAAATAAATTATCTTAAAAGGGTTTTAAAAAATCATGGCTATGATTCTGGTTTTATCGAAAAGGCACACCTAAAAGCAAGGAAGACATTATGTTGCAAAAGAAAGAGAACCATTTCTAAAAGATGATGAATGTCTTCTTATCATTCCTCAAACAGGCCAAGACAACAAATTACTTGACACCTGCATAAAAAGCTGTAAAGTAGTTGAGGTATATAGAAATAATTTAACAATTAAAAAGGTGTTGACAAAATCAGGGAAAGGAAAGGCTGCCAAACAAGCATATACATATAAACTACCATGTGGTTCGTGTGATAAAGTATACATAGGAGAATCAGTAGATTTTGAGAGAAGAAAAAGAGAATATAGAGATTCCATTAGAAGAGGTGATGGAAATAGCGCTGTTTTTAAACACATGACACGGGAAAATCACCCAATAGATTTTAAGAATATGGACAAATTGATATCAATGCCTGATACACATAGACGGAAACTGATTGAAGCTGTTTTAATTCAGAATTCTGATAATTTTAATATATATCAAAGAAATTTTAAATTGGGTCAGTTTTTAAATAATATTCTAAAAAACAATGTAACTATTGTTAAGATATTGTTAAAAGATGTAAACAAACCACCGTGAAATAGTGTTAATATTCGCTAAGACTGTAACGGGCGTTTTATCTCTTACGAACCTTTCTGTACCTCTTTTTCAAATTTTTTTAATCATTTGTATTCTGAAGAGGAAGGGAGATGGTGCCTTCAAAAGCTAAATAAACTTCTATTTTTCATACACTGTGGGTTATTTTATTTATTTATTTATTATATATATATATATATATATATATATATATATATATATATATATATATATATATATATATATATATATATATATATATATATATGATAAATTTTGCACATTTTATGTGATTTTCATATTCAAATGAGCCATATATATTTTTGATACATTAATGTCTGGATTCTCTTAACGACCTCGGGATCAGAGCCCCAGGCGAAATCACACAAAGACAAGAGCTTCGCTCCGGCCGGGAATCGAACCCGGGTCGGCTAGCTTGTACAGACAGTGACTAACCCAAGTGGGTTAGTCACTGTCTGTACAAGCTAGCCGACCAGGGTTCGATTCCCGGCCGGAGCCAAGCTCTTGTCTTTGTGTGATTTCGCCTGGGGCTCTGATCCCGAGGTCGTTAAGAGAATCCAGACATTAATGTATCAAAAATATATATGGCTTATTTGAATATATATATATATATATATATATATATATATATATATATATATATATATATATATATATATATATATATATATATATATATATATATATATATATATATATATATATTTATATTTATGTTTATATATACAAATATATATATATATATATATATATATATATATATATATATATATATATATATATATATATATATATATATATATATATATATATATATATATATATATATTTATGTTTATATATATATATATATATATATATATATATATATATATATATATATATATATATATAAATATATATCATTATTATTATTATTACTATCCAAGCTACAACCCTAGTTGGAAAAGCAAGATGCTATAAGCCCAGGGGCTCCAACAGGGAAAAATAGCTCAGTAAGGAAAGGAAATAAGGAAATAAATAAATGAAGAGAACACATTAACAATAAATCATTCTAAAATAAGAAACAACGTCAAAACAGACATGTCATATAATAAACTATCAACAACATCAAAAACAAATATGTCATAAATAAACTATAAAAAGACTATGTCTGCCTGGTCAACAAAAAAGCATTTGCTCCAACTTTGAACTTTTGAAGTTCTACTGATTCAACCACCCGATTAGGAAGATCATTCCACAACTTGGTCACAGCTGGAATAAAACTTCTAGAGTACTGCGTAGTATTGAGCCTCGTGATGGAGTAGGCCTGGCTATTAGAATTAACTGCCTGCCTAGTATTACGAACAGGATAGAATTGTCCAGGGAGATCTGAATGTAAAGGATGGTCAGAGTTGTGAAAAATCTTATGCAACATACATAATGAACTAATTGAACGACGGTGCCAGAGATTAATATCTAGATCAGGAATAAGAAATTTAATAGACCGTAAGTTTCTGTCCAACAAATTAAGATGAGAATCAGCAGCTGAAGACCAGACAGGAGAACAATACTCAAAACAAGGTAGAATGAAAGAATTAAAACACTTCTTCAGAATAGATTGATCACCGAAAATCTTGAAAGACTTTCTCAATAAGCCTATTTTTTGTGAAATTGATGAAGACACAGACCTTATATGTTTCTCAAAAGTAAATTTACTGTTGAGAATCACACCTAAAATTTTGAAAGAGTCATACATATTTAAAGAAACATTATCAATACTGAGATCCGGATGTTGAGGAACCACCGTCCTTGACCTACTTACAATCATACTTTGAGTTTTGTTAGGATTTAACTTCATACCCCATAATTTACACCATGCACTAATTCTAGCTAAATCTCTATAAAGGGATTCACCAACCCTAGATGTACATTCAGGGGATGGAACTGATGCAAAGAGAGTAGCATCATCTGCATATGCAACAAGCTTGTTTTCTAGGCCAAACCACATGTCATGTGTATATAGTATGAAAAGTAATGGGCCAAGAAAACTACCCTGTGGAACACCAGATATCACATTCCTATAATCACTATGGTGCCCATCAACAACAACTCTTTGAGATCTATTACTTAAAAAATCAATAATAATGCTAAGAAACGACCCACCCACTCCCAACTGTTTCAGTTTGAAAACAAGGGCCTCATGATTAACACGGTCAAAGGCAGCACTAAAATCAAGGCCAATCATACGAACTTCCCGACCACAATCAAGGGATTTCTGTACAGCATTGGAGATTGTAAGAAGGGCATCACATGCTCCAAGGCCTTTACGAAAACCAAATTGCAAACTAGGGAGTATATGATTACCTTCAGCAAACCTATTAAGACGTTTTGCCAGAAGACGTTCAAAAACTTTAGATAATATGGGAGTTATGGAAATTGGGCGGTAATCAGTGGGACTTGAGCTACCACAAACACATTTACATAGAGGAGTAACATTACCAATTCTCCAACTAGTGCTAAAAGCTCCTCTTCTTGCTAACTTGCGCAAAATAACAGATAACTTTGGAGCTAAGAAATCTGCTGTCTTTATAAAAAACAAAGGAAAAATACCATTTGGGTCTACACCTCCATAAGCATCAAGGTCCATCAACAGAGCTTTAATCTCACGAGATCGAAAAGCTAAACTAGTTAGTTTAGCGTAAGGAAAACAGGAATGAGGAAGTTCAAGTTTTTCATTACTCAGTTTACTGTCAAAAACATCAGCCAAAAGGGTTGCCTTTTCCTTTGGACAGTGAGTGACTGAGCCATCTGGTTTAAGTAAAGGAGGAACTGTTGCATCTACACCAAAGAGTGCAGATTTAAGGGTAGACCACCATTTATGTTCCTGAGTTGTACCAGAAAGTGTTTCTTTTATGGTTAAATTGTACTCCTTTTCAGTTAAGGCATAAACTCTCTGAGCAAAAGCTCGAAGCTGAGTATAGTTGTTCCAGGTCAAATCTGATCTGTTACCCTTCCAAAGTTGATAGGCCTCCTGCTTCTCCAAAAAAGCACGTCTACAATCATTATTGAACCACGGTTTGTCCTTCACTCGGTACCTTAGCACACGAGAAGGGATACGCCTATCAATTATGTTGACTAGATTCTCATTCAAAGGGACAACAGGATCTACACTATTATATAATTGTGACCAATTCAAGCACAAAAGATCATGTAAAATCCCATTCCAGTCTGCTTGGGATTTCATATAAATTTTACAAGAATATGATATATCAGGGACAGGCTGCTCAGTCTTCACTAATAATGAAATCAAGGCATGATCAGATGTCCCGACTAGAGAACCAACCTTACCAGTTATATATATATATATATATATATATATATATATATATATATATATATATATATATATATATATATATATATATATATATATATATATATGTGTGTGTGTGTGTGTGTGTGTGTGTGTGTAATACATCAGTGTACTCGATCCGTCAGAAATGATGTCCAAATGTTTATGAACAAACACACGCATATACTCTCACCAGAGTATGACTACTCTGTCTCCATCCCCGAAGGGAGGGGAGAGGTGAGGTTCACCCTAAACATATTAATATATATATATATATATATATATATATATATATATATATATATATAT
>NW_027171783.1:255000-285000 GCF_036898095.1 Palaemon carinicauda | reverse complement strand
ATATATATATATATATATATATATATATATATATATATATATATATATATATATATATATATATATATATATATATATATATATATATATATATATATATATATATATATAATGTTCATAAGAATATATATATAAATATATATATATATATATATATAAATATATATACATATATATATATATATATATATATATATATATATATATATATATATATATATATAATGTATATATATATATATATATATATATATATATATATATATATATATATATATATATATGTATATATATATATATATATATATATATATATATATATATATATATATATATATATATATATATATATATATATATATATGAATATATATATATATATATATATATATATATATATATATATATATATATATATATATATATGTATATATATATATATATATATATATATATATATATATATATATATATACATATATATTTATATATATATATATATGTATATATATATATATATATATATATATATATATATATATATATATATATATATGTATGTGTGTGTGTGTATTTATATATATATATATATATATATATATATATATATATATATATATATATATATATATATATAGGTAATAATTATATATTACATGTTTAAAACACACGACCTAATAGGTCATTGTGGAAGTAGAAGCTAGTGTGAGAAGTGCTGTAGTCAGATCATAGCAGGTTGTGAATACCATATCTCAGCAATGTAACATTTTTATAAAGAATAAACACAAATACGAATCGTGAGAAAGAGTTGTGTCGCCACCGGATGCAGGTGTCTTTCTTTATTAATGTTTAGTTTACATTATATGTTGAAATGCTGAGATAACTGACTATACGATATCTGTGATATTGATATTTTAGCCAGTTCTTACTAAGATGTCATACAGAATGGTCATCCGACCAAACCATTTATACTCCTCTGATGGAGATGTTAACACTGTTGTTTTTTAAAGAATGACCCATTTTAAAGTTAACTTACTTGACTTTACTTGAAGATGTAACATACCAACTATCATACTTAATGTGTGTTAACAACAGTAGCACACTAATAAATAGTGGCAGCGGTATAACTCTAAGAATCAGAGAAAGATCTTCAAGAACCAGAGAATAAAACTCTAATAATCAGAAAAAGATCTTCAAGAACCAGCTAATAAAACTCTAAGAATCAGAGAAAAATCTTCAAGAACCAGCGAATAAAACTCTAAAAACCAGAGAAAGATCTTCAGGAAATCAACAGTAATGAATCTACAATTTTGACTAAGTATCATATTCTATCGAAGAAATGAAAAATTTAATGAATGTTATACAATCTGATGAACTGGAACTTCAATCAACATCCTAAGAAAACCAAGGACTGACGTTCAACGCTTACAGAACATATCCAGGAAGCACTACATTCAACGGAAATCGGACCGAAAACAGTCACCCAAACATCAAGAGAGAGAGAGGAAATCCGACTGAAAACATTAACCCAAACATCAAGAGAGAGAGAGGAAATCGGACCGAAAACATTCACCCAAACATCAAGAGAGCGAGGAAATGACGACATCACACAACGCCGTATAAGCTAAGTATAATTTTCTTATTCCTTTCAGTATTGAGCAATCGATAGTCCATTATTACTGGGGTGAGATGTTTGCAAATCTTCTATTTCCTTTCATTAAAGGATACTGTGTTCAACTCCAAAATCTCATCTAGAATTTTTTTTTTCTCTCTCTCTGCTAATTCCGTTTTCTTTCAGAAATTCTCTGGAAATATATTTGTATTAGTATCATTGTTTTGGGGTATTTTGTTATGATCTTTATCATTTAGTGCTTATGCGTTTACGCAGTGGACGCCTGTATTCATATAGATATTTTGATAGGATTGCAAGAGGTCGTAGAGATAGGATAAGAAAAACCGTAAACATGACGCCCCCTATGAGCCCGGCCCCTGAACCGAGTAACCCCCTTCCGATTGTGACACTTGTAAATGCTCGATCAGCAATCCCTCCTTTTCAGGGTTCGGTTAATGGGTTCTTGCCTCAGAATGCGGAGTCATGGATTTCATCCGTCGATGCCCATTTAAATACCAAACAAGTTGTAGACCCTTTTGTACAATTACAAGAAGCTAGAATTTTTTTATATTTTTCTGAAAAAGATGCGAGTACGCATTTAAGAGGTGTTTCATTTCAAGAAGCAGTTACCTGGGATGATTTCAAAGTTAGGCTACGCGCGGTCTATGGGGGTGAAGAAGCCGTAGATGTAGTATTAATGTTAAGAAATACACTTAATCAAGCCACTATGACTCGGCTTAATGTTATTGAGAGAGCAGCTCTCATAGCTGATAGGCTAAACCCTGGACAGGTAGCGTTGCCAAACTCGCCCGTAACAGGTAGAGTGGTGTCATAGGTGTTACACTACCTTTCGGAGGGGGGGGGGGGTGGTTAACAAGAGGATACCAATTTTAGGTAATTCCACTTGGGTTACTAGAGATAACATCTCCGTGAAAGATTTTTTATGATTAGTGTATTTAACCCTGGATAGGTACGGTGGGTCGTACGCGACCCCGAGCGTCAAAAAAAAGAGGTTTTTCTCACGTGACTCACCCCCGTGACTGAATTTGTGGGTGATCGACCTGCAGGAGGTGTCTCCCCTACACGCTCTAGTAGTGTCCAGATGTACATTGCTGTAGCTGTACTCCTTCCCCGATTTCTGAGACGCGTCGGGGTCGAGCGCGACCGAGTTTACCCTTCTAAGGTAATTTGCATAATTATCAAAGTTATTACGTATTATGAAATTGTCGTAGAATGGTGCAACTTGTATAGGTTATCAGTTGTGGAAAGTCTTGGTGGATTGTTTGGCTACCATGTGCATGATTTTTTTTTTAGTTAAAATGTCGTTCATCACCACGAGGACCATTTTACCGCGAGTGCCCCTTTTTCATTTTTTTTAATTTTTTTGCCAAGTCATTTTTCCGTAAGATATTGCCAAATAGTGTCGTAAAACTTTTGCTTGTTTAGTGTTGGAAAGTGTGTCTAGATGATCTGGCTACCCATGCGTGACTTTGTTTTTGTCAGATACGACGTAGTTATTGGTATAGTGGGTATTTAACTGCGGTTGCCAATTTCTGTTTTTTTTTCAATATTTGTAAAAAATTTTACGTAGTAAGGAATTGCCGTATGTTATTCTTTTTTTTTCATGTTTATGTGTTAAAAAGTGTGCCTTGATGGTTGGGCTAACACGTGCATGTCTTTTTTTTTATCTGAGATGCCGTATATTAGAATGTTGGGCATTTTACCGCGAGTGCCCCTTTTTCATTTTTTTTTCATTTTTTTGCCAAGTCATTTTTCCGTAAGATATTGCCAAATAGTGTCGTAAAACTTTTGCTTTTTTAGTGTTGGAAAGTGTGTCTAGATGATCTGGCTACCCATGCGTGACTTTGTTTTTGTCAGATACGACGTAGTTATTGGTATATTAGGTATTTAACTGCGGTTGCCAATTTCTGTTTTTTTTTCAATATTTGTAAAAATTTACTACGTAGTAAGGAATTGCCGTATATTATTGATTTTTTTTCATGTTTATGTGTTAGAAAGTGTGCCTTGATGGTTGGGCTAACACGTGCATGTCTTTTTTTTTATCTGAGATGCCGTATATTAGAATGTTGGGCATTTTTCCGCGAGTGCCCCTTTTTATTTGTTTTGCATTTTTTTGCTTAGTCATGTTACCGTAAGGAATTGGCAAGTAGTGTCGCAAAACTTATATTTTTATAGTGTTGGAAAGTGTTTCTAGATTATCTGGCTACCCATGCCTATTTTTTTTTTTACCCAGATATGGCGTATATATAAGTATGTGTTCGATTTTCCTGTGATTGCCATTTTTTCGTTTTTTCCCATTTCTTTCAAAATTACTACGTACTAAGGAACTATCACAGAGTAATGATTCATTTATATGTTTATTTGTCGGAAAATGTGCCTTGATGGTTTGCCTAGCACGTGGCTGAAATTTTTTTTTTCTGAAATGCCGTATATTAGAATGGCCATTTTTCCGCGAGTGCCCCTTTTTATTTGCTTTGCATTTTTTTGCTTAGTCATGTTACCGTAAGGAATTGGCAAGTAGTGTCGCAAAACTTATAATTTTATAGTGTTGGAAAGTGTTTCTAGATGATCTGGCTACCCATGCCTATCTTTTTTTTAGCTAGATATGGCGTATATATAGGTATGTGTTCGATTTTCCTGTGATTGCCATTTTTTCATTTTTTCCCATTTCTTTCAAAATTACTACGTACTAAGGAACTATCACAGAGTAATGATTCATTTAGATGTTTATTTGTCGGAAAATGTGCCTTGATGGTTTGCCTAGCACGTGGCTGAATTTTTTTTTTTTCTGAAATGCCGTATATTAGAATGTTAGCCATTTTTCCGCGAGTGCCCCTTTTTATTTGTTTTGCATTTTTTTGCTTAGTCATGTTACCGTAAGGAATTGGCAAGTAGTGTCGCAAAACTTATATTTTTATAGTGTTGGAAAGTGTTTCTAGATGATCTGGCTACCCATGCCTATCTTTTTTTTAGCCAGATATGGCGTATATATAGGTATGTGTTCGATTTTCCGGTGATTGCCATTTTTTCGTTTTTTCCCATTTCTTTCAAAATTACTACGTACTAAGGAACTATCACAGAGTAATGATTCCTCTAGATTTTTATTTGTCGGAAAATTTTGTTTACTTCTTTTTTGATTGAATATCATCAAATTTTTTTAGCTAAAATATTATATTGTTTTACATTTTTGTTTTTTTTTCGATTTTATTTCCCTTCAAAAATTTTTTTTGGGGTCAGAATTTTAATTTTATAGTCGTAAAATAATCGACAATTATCCAGCAACCCACCATACAATTTTTATGCATATCCAATAATAATTAGATTAGTAAATATCACCTTGAAATTGACATACCCTTCCTACATTTCAAGAGTCAGTGTGGTTGGCGGCCATTTCGTGGACATATCTGAAGCGTAAGTTGCCCTATCTATATATATTCTTGTTCCCTATAGAATTTGTGATATTTCGGTATATTTTTACCTGCATAAATATCATATTATATATTAAATATATGTATTTTTTTACGAAATTTCTAAGTACTCAAAAAATTACCTTTAGATATGGCCCCTGATATAAATGTAATTTACAAAATAATGAAGATTTTTTTACATATTTTTTATTTTAGGATAACATATGTTTATTCCCTAAAAAAATTAGCCACTTCCTATTTCATTTGGGTACCCAAAAAAAATCATGAAATTTGGACAAATTTTTTTGTCCAAAAAAGTTACCCTTTTTTTCTCATTTCAGATCTTCACCTCCATGGGTCTAACTTCATCCAAAATACATCAAGATGTGTCCTAAACATTCAAGAATCAATTCCTAAAAGGATTTGTGTATATATGTATAAACTTTTTTTTATTAATTTTTATGTCAGGTCTTTTTTTTCTACTTAATTTTTTCAAATATTTATAATAAATAGTTTTTCTGCAGATGAGTAGTATTTATCTTTACAGTTGTTTTAAGCATTCATTGAAGTTGTTTTTGGCAAAAGAAAAAAAGAGGTTACTGCAAAAACTGATTTTTCAAGAATTTTTTTTTGGCGTCGGGGTCGCACGCGTCCGAGTATACCCTTAAAGGGGTGTCCGAGGAGCGTACCTATCCAGGGTTAACTTGCATGACACTTATGTTGCCTGAAGCTTTAGTGCGGTGTTTTGATAAAAAGTTAACGCCTGTAAGTACGGAATTGGATGTATATAAACAGATAAAGAAACACATGTCTAAGTTTCCTGACCTTGATCCCGTGTTAACTCAAGTTTTTGCAAAAAAATGAAACAAAGCCACAACAAGTAAATGTAGTTAATAATAGTCAAGTTGCGGGAATGACGTGTTATAATTGCAAACGTCAAGGTCACTTGATTGCGGACTGCAGAACGAAATTCTATTCGTTACATAATAGTTCGACTCATTCATATAGTCACTGCAACTCGCGTAAGACACAACAGAATCCTAGAAATACACAGTCAATTCCTCAATCGGTTCCATATGGAAATAAAAATATAGATCCTCATTTTAATAAGAAGAAACAGCCAAACGTCAATGTAGTTCAGAATCCCAAACAAACAAACAGTTCTTCGAATAACGCTGAGCCTGGGTCGTCAAACCAGAACTCGCAAGGTCAGATTAATTTTCAGAATGTGCAGAGCAAAGCAAATACCACATACTTAACTCCAGTAGGGAAGCGAGTGATGTTGGGTCAAGGTCATTCATGTCAACATCAGTAGTATTGAATAATATATTTAATGTTTTATCAGATCATTGTGAGGCAATAGATTTTCCTAAGAAACACACAGCCGAATTAAGTAAATCAGTGCATGCTCCCGTAGATTTGCAACGAATTCATACAATAATAAGCCAAAATGAGTTACAACCAACATTATATGCTGTAAATTTATAACAAAGATCATTTAGATTATTTTTTGACTCTGGTAGTCCACATAGTATCATGGATTTGAGGACACATCATTTGTTGTTTTCGAACTTTCCGATAGAAAAATTCGGAGTGAGACTCTCGGGTATAGGAAATAATGAATTAAATATGATAGGCGTAACTCATGTTCAGTTCAAGGTCGGTAAGCGCACGTTTGCCGATACATTTGTTGTTGTACAAAACATTGATATGTATCCAGCTGTAATTATAGGATACCCATCTATGGGCAATCAAAACATTATCTTAGCCCCTGCCAAGCACGGCATGTATATCAAAGGAAAATTCTATAAGTTTTCTAATACCTTAAAATCAGTTTTCGATAAAAATCAGACGACAAATGTAACCGTAACATACGTTGAAGAACCAATAACTTGTCTCACTAATAAAGAAATAATATACGCAACCCAGCAGAATTCTAGTTCACCCGTAATATCATCTTGCACGCAATCTATCGAGCCAAACGTACCTTCGAATTTAATAGTGCAAGTAAAGAAAACATTACCGGGATCTGAAATATTAATCCTTTCCGACACTTTAAAAAACTAACGGATTGTCTGTCACACAAGCTATTTATACAGTAGGCTCACATCAACAATGTAATATTGAAGTCTGTAATTATTTAAATACCACTTTAGTAATTCACAAAAATCAACATATCTTGGGTGTAGAAGTTTATAAACATCGTATTCTTACCGTTGCTGAAATCAATCACGCTCAATCAGTTGCAGATGAATCCCTTTTGCAATCTATTAAAAATAAAATCAATAAAGACATTCAAGACAAAGAAATTCAGCAGAAAATATTTGGACTTTTAACTGAATATTATGATGTTTTTTCCACTACGGATGGATCCTTAGTAAAAACAGATGTGATGGAGCATCAAATAAGGTTACACGACAAGCAGAAAATTATCTATGTACCCTCGTACAGACTCCCTATGAAATTCCAGAATGAAATAAATGATCAAGTAGGTAAAATGCTAGAGGAAAGAGTCATTAGGAAATCGAACAGCCCTTATAATTTTCCATTAATAGTTGTACCGAAAAAAGATCGAACATGGCGTATCTGCATAGACTTCCGTCGTCTAAACGAGGAGACGATCCCTGATCGATTCCCAGTGCCATGTACTGATGATATTTTGTCTTTGTTAGGTCAGAATAAATATTTTACCAGTTTGGACTTACTTAAAGGCTTTCACCAGATATCATTAGAAGAAGATAGTATCCCATACACAGCCTTCAGCACACCCAGGGACACTATGAATTTTTACAGATGCCTTTTGGTTTACGCTGTGCTTCCATAACATTTACAAGAATGATTAACATAGTGTTTGGAGACACTCTAGGGGATATATTGCATGCCTATATGGACGACCTTGTAATCTTTTCTAACACCTTAGAAGAACATCTACATAAATTAGACCTAGTACTACAGAGACTAGGACAACATAACTTAAGGGTAAAGATTAGTTAGTGTGAATTTTTCAAAACAGAATTAATATATTTGGGTTTTATGGTGTCAAGCCAAGGTCTTAAAGTAGTCCATGATAAGGTGTCGGCTATTCGTAACTTTCCCATACCTACTAATGTTAAGGGAATTCAGCAATTTCAGGGTTGTAGTGGATATTACAGGCGTTTCATACGCAATTTTTCAATAATAGCCGCACCCTTAACTGATCTTACGAAGAAGGGCGTAGATTTCATATGGTCTGAGCAGCATCAACAGGCGTTTAATACCTTGAAAGATGAACTGTGTAGTTCTCCTATCTTAATACTTCCTGACTTCGGTAAGGAATTCTTCATTGCAACAGACGCCTCAGACTTAGGAGTAGGTGGGGTATTGCTTAAGCAATATGATAAACAATTTTTCCCGATAGCTTTTTATTCACGAAAACTGAGAACTTCCGAAAGTAAGTATGCAGTAATAAACCAGGAAGGGTTAGCTATTGTTAATTCACTAGTGCATTTTAAGTTCATAATATACGGTTATCCCGTTAAGGTTCTTACTGATCATAAACCACTAACCGACTTCTTTAAAGGCTTCAACCACAGCCCCAAACGACCTCTGTGGCATTTGATCATTCAAGACTTTGGCGAAGGAACCGGGTATTTTCCTGGGAAAACAAATATCATTGCGGATGCATTATCACGCAATCCCGTGTCATCTTGTGAGAGCCTGTAGCTGAATTATTAGATATATTAACATCCATGCCTATTGTTAAAACGATATCTGAACAAGAAGATTTGGGCTGGTGTGCTGAATTATTACAGACTGAGCAAAGAAAAGATCAGAAATTAGAAAAAATTATAAATGCTTTGAAAGGCATTCATAAGGAAAAAGAATATATGAAGTATAAGCAGCAGAATTATATAATCAACGACAATATTTTGTGTGGGACCGTGAAAAGGAAAGCCCGCAATACACCACATGTAACAAAACGACCAGGTAGTGGTACCAATCTCACTTATTTCCACTGTCCTGAATTGGTTGCATGCAAATCCGTTGCATGGACACCAGTGGTTCTCATTAATGTCACAGAAAGCCAAATAATTGTTTTATTGGTATACGATGCTTACAGATATAAAAAAACACAGCTAATTGTCGCACATGTCAGGAAAACAAAGGGCATACGAAAACACCTATCAGCCTAGGGGCTTATCCGGTGCCCATTCACTCCTTTGAAAGAATACATTTAGATTTGTTAACATGATTTTACGAGTCAGACAGAGGAAATAAGCACCTCTTAGTAATTGTAGATGCTTTAACTCGATATACAGAACTAATAGCGCTTAAAACTAAAACTGCGATTGAATGCGCTAGGAAGTTTTACGAGTGTTACATTTGTAAACATGGAATTCCACACATGATAATCTCAGACTCGAGTGGAGAATTTAATAATCCCTTTCTCACCTCATTATGTGAATTCCCTAGCATAAAGAAAATAAATACCATGATATATCACCCAGAGTCGAATGGGCTAGTGGAAAGAGCAAATAGGAAGGTTTTAAATATATTAAGAGTAACAATAGGGGATCAGACCCCAACTGAGATATTGCAATACCTGCGGTACTGAGTACTCTGAATAGTTCATATCATATATCAAATAAAATGTCACCGCACGAAGCATTGTATGGTACCCCAGTTAGAACGCCTTTCCATGTATTAACGCCTATAACTAATCGATCAAATCCTTTAAAAGAATGTATAAATGCAATCAAAAGTCGTTTTGATATCCTTCGAAAGAATTTAGAAGAATCACAAATCATAATGAGAAGGAATCATGATAAAATAGCGAAGCCAACTAAAACATATACCGTGGGTGATAATGTACACATACAGGTAAATGTACGTAAAGGACTCAATTATAAACTAACACCTAAGTTTGAAAGCCCATTTAACATTTTGGAAACATTAATGGTCAATAGGTTTAGAGTTCAAAACGTATCCCAATCCACTTAGGAGAGAATCGTACCATTGGCTCACATAAGAAATTAGAATAAGAGGGAAAGAAGTGAGGGAAACATTTTTATTTTTTTTACATTGTATGTTAAAAGTTTTTCTTCTTAATACAGGAGTAATTACATATATTTTTCTCGTTACAGGTTTCCAATATCAATTTTTTGTTGTTGGGAGTGATATTGTTCACTCAGACATTTTTCTCGTGTGGGATGAGCTCTAAACCTAAAAGTAAAGATTTTAAATATGGCACTATAGTTGAAAAACAAGAAGACGGTTTTATTACATCAAGTAACGTAATTGTTGAAGTGCGAATGCAAGCAATTTTTCTTCCAGAAAAATTACTCAAAAAGTGCCATTTCAAGGTTTATTGTGTCATTAAATGAATTGCATAGAAGACGTTTTCTTTTTAATACAGTGAGTTTGCTTGCATCGACAGTAAAAGTTGCAGAGATGCTATCTGAAGACTTGCAAATAAGACTTACGAGACAGAATCTTTGGCTCGTGACCTTTTGATGGGGACTGCAGGACACGAAAATCTGGAGAAACGTAACCCGTTTATTTTTGCTGCACTAAGCATCTTTGGTTCTATTGCAATTTTAGGTTTAGGAATTTCCAATCATCTTAAGATTAGTAATCAAAATAAGAAAATTGAGTTTTTGACTCATGAAGATGAATTGATTATGTCAGAACTAAGGAATCAGTTAGCTTCAATCAATCAAATTATAAGTTTAGAAAATGAACATTCAAGTAATATCAATCAGATTATGGAAGTACAGGATTTGTTGGCTACGTTAACGTATTATGATTCAAAAATATTTCACATACATAAAAGAATTGCACATTTCATTGAGAAATCAAAAGATTATGTGGAAGCTATCACGTTAACGACTAAAGGTGTACTGTCACCCCATTTGTTGCCAATAAAATACTTAAAGTTAATTATGGAGAATGTACGGGAGAAACCAGGTTATATTCCTTTGCTACACACGTAGGTTAGAATTTTATTACAGCCTAATTACAGTAAGCGTTGAAAATAACAGGATTATGATTACAATTCCCTTTGATTCTTCCGATGCCTGGCAATCTTACAGTATATCACCATTTCCGACTTTCATGACGAATCACTCAAATCCAGTAATATCCAGTTTGACAGGACAAGTATTGATTTCCCCAGACAAGGAAACATATACGGTCATTAAAGACTTAAATCAATTAACTCACTGTTCAGACGCAATGGATAGAAAAATATGTACAGCTGACTCATTTGAATTCCATAAAAACTTAATCCCTTTGACAATAATGAGTTCAATTGCAGACTGAACAACGGCTCGTGGATACGATATGACAAGGCCGGCTTCAATGTATCATGCCCGGACAGATCCACGTCCTATTCCTAAATCTTCGTTGCAGCAGATGGTTGTATCGGGTCATCCCCTAATTTCATGGTGCGAGGAATCAAGACTATCATCAGAGAACGAGCCTGCTTCGCGAACTTCACATGGTCAACAACAATTCCATCTTTACCTCTTCCATACAACAAACAGGTAGCCTAGCGGTTGATGAAATTGACCGAGATGGACCACCGGTCACGGACTTATGCAGGTCTCAACTTTTATATAATCTTGGCAGCTTTATGCGTTACAGTGATGACATTTATCGCCGTTAACATCTTTGTTTGGCGTAGGTTAAGGTACAAAAGTTTGCAGCTCAAACAGAACGTTTTGCCATGTCCAGACAAAACTCCTTATTTAATTCAATTTAAAGCCGTTTGAAAGTGGCCCCTTCATTCGCTCAAAGGAGTAAAAATGTCTTGGAAAAGTGTTGTGTACAAAAAGCAGTTAGTACGCTAGTAATATGTAATTGAAGAGACTATAGAACATTTGCATTTAAAAAAAAAAAAAAAAAAACATTTAAAAAAC
This sequence comes from Palaemon carinicauda, assembly GCF_036898095.1. NCBI lineage: Eukaryota > Metazoa > Arthropoda > Malacostraca > Decapoda > Palaemonidae > Palaemon > Palaemon carinicauda. The sequence goes on along the minus strand of NW_027171783.1, from coordinate 273,061 downwards.
ATTTAAGAAATAAATCATTTTTTCGGCATCTAATAAAATATATAAGCCAGAATGTTAAAAAACAGAATCTATGGGCATCTAATAAGGTATATAAGCCCTATATATATATATATATATATATATATATATATATATATATATATATATATATATATATATATATATATATATATATATATATATATATATATATATATATATATATATATATATATATATATATATATATATATATATATATATATATATATATATACGAAACTGTGGTACGTGTACGTACCAGGAATTCGTGTATGTGCACTAAAATTGTATCTTTACCAAGGTAACAAATATTTTTATTAATTACTGTATTATAATAATCTATATTTCTGACAAAGGTAACAATTATTCTTTAACAAAGTTACCGAAAAATATGTATATCTGTATTTTTTTTTGGTACCATATAATCAATTGCTAGCAATGTACCATATATGTGATCTGTATTTATCATGCATTTTTGCTCTGCTTTGGTAATATCTGTTAATATGCATTATTGTTACTATTTTTTTTAATATGCCTATTTGAACATTCGTCCTCATTTGCTTATGGCTAAAGTTAAACAAAAAATAATATATATATCCAGTCACACTCCTAGTAAACATGTTTTGACGTGTTGTTAATTTTTTTTTTCTAATTGAGATAGCTGGCCGAACTTATGCAATAATTATATATTACATGTTTAAAACACATGACCTAATAGGTCATTGTGGAAGTAGAAGCTAGTGTGAGAAGTGCTGTAGTCAGATCATAGCAGGATGTGAATACCATATCTCAGCAATGTAACATTTTTATGAAGAATAAACATAAATACGAATCGTGAGAAAGAGTTGTGTCATCACCGGATGCAGGTGTCTTCCTATATTAATTTTTAGTTTACATTATGTGTTTAAATACTGAGATAACTGATTATACGATATCTGTGATATCGATATTTTAGCCAGTTCTTACTAAGATGTCAAACGGAATGGTCATCCGACCAAACCATCTATACTCCTGTGATGGAGATGTTAACACTGTTGTTCTTAAAGAATAAACCATTTTAAAGATAACTTACTTGACTTTACTTGAAGATGTAACATACCAACTATCATATTTAATGTGTGTTAACAACAGTAGCACACTAATATATACACACATATATGTATATATGCAAATATATATATATATATATATATATATATATATATATATATATATATATATATATATATATATATATATATATATATATATATATATATATATATATATATATATATATATATATATATATATACGGATATTGAGCGAGGCGAAAAATCTATTTTTGGGTGAGATAGCCATGTCGTCGTGATGGAAGTTCCTTCATTAGTAGCTTCCTAGGTTATATGTGACTACAGGGATATATCCCAGAGAATTTACTGAAGGTACCCAGAATTTTAACTCCTGGTGCGAATATCGCTTAAAATTTTAAGATGGGATATCGCGTAAGGACGTAATGGCACACATCATAGCCATCTGCACCCCAGAAAGAGTTTTACGTTCGTGGAGGTGTGGCAAATATAAAAGGGGGGCCCTCCAAAGGCCATCCCCGTTCCCTACTACTATTGATAGTACAACAGCGCCATCCCTACGATAGTGGTCCTTCCTTGTAGCATTGAGCATAGGCTGTTACAGATACAGTACTACGGGAGGGAAACTGAAGAGCTCTTATACAGAAGAGATGGGTGGGCCCATCAGGACGACATGGCTATCTCACCCCAAAATAGATTTTTCGTTTCGCTCAAAATCCGTTTTTTGGGCTCAAGCCATGTCGTGCTGATGGAAGCATACCAGAGCATTAATGTATCTGTGGATTTCCAATCAGTGCCTAAACTTTATATCAACCTTTTCAATGGTCATACTGACCATATGAGACTAGTGACAATACCGTTATATGTCATCATCACTAAACATAAACAATGTTAGTGCTTCCTGCCTCCTACAGGGAAGAGTCATCTAGACTGTTGAAAAAGGATTTCGAGGTTAACATAAATAGTATGACCAAACTTAAGTACACACTGAATATACAAGTAGTCTCAAGTTGTATATTTGGCCAAAAACACATCAGTGTTTCTTATGTCTAACCATAGATGCATACAAATATGTGAAGGATGCATTCTAGGTAAATAAAAAGTCTGGCATGTATAGATACAATTGTCTGGCGAAGATGGACGCACTACATTCAAATAGACATTTATTTCTAATAAATGACTACAAGAGATGGTTAGCAAAACGAATGTAGTCTGACAATGGATTATACCTGAAACAAGTACAGGAATCGTATTTCTTTCTTGAAGGAATGAAGTCAAGAAATGCCACTCTTAGATTGAAGAAAAGGTAAAAGATAACCACTCTTCATAAAACCTGTACTGGTTACCATTAACTCCCCTATGTACTTCGTACACCGGCACTAGAGCTATCTGTATAATTCCACACCTGGGATTTAGAACAGAGCTAGTGTTACCATGGTAACACTTAAATAAAAGAAGACATACTTAAAAAGGATAACTTCCTCTCTCCTTAATTGACAGTCCCAGTCAATTATCTGTTCATCATAGAATAAACGGAGAGTAAATAAGTTACCTGACGTCACCACATCTTGCTTCAGATCATGGACTAGCAAAGCATAGTGTTTGTAGAACAGCCTGGATGATTCCTATCCAGAGCATGTTCGAGGACAAGTGAGGACCCAAACCAAAAATAGTGTATCACAAAAATTAGGGGGCAGGTTTTAATACACTACCTGCTGCCACTACAAAGTGTTTCAGTTCATGCACTTGTTTTGCATAGTGTTTGTAAAACACTCTGGTGTATGAACGAAGATGCTCAAAGTCCATGTACTGAAAGAAGTTCAGTGATGAAGCAATCATTCTCGGATCATGACCTGCGGTAATACTGTTCGGATCCGCTCTACGAATAAAGTAGGTGAGCTTCGCTCTTAGTTGATTTAGAGATAAATTTGATCCCGAAGTTTCTCCTCTAAAGAGCTGTCCTATCCTGAAGTCTGAAGTTCTATGAAGATAGACCTTTAGACACTCTACAGGACATAGAGAGACATCTTCCTTCAGAGGACAGATTCTCCAGGGGCCCCACCTCTTAGTGGGTAGCTCGTTTTTAGCGAGAAATGATGGATCAGGGAAGAGATTGAGTTCTCCTAGATCTGTGAACTGAATGTGGCCCTCATCTCTCGATAGAGCCACTCTTTCACTAACTCTAGCCCCAGAGGCTATTGCGAACAGGAAAATAACCTTTTGGGTTAGATCCTTAAGAGAACAATCTTCATTGTACACCGATGAGGCATAATGTAAGACCTTGTCCAAAGACTAAGAAATGGACTTTGGTGGTGCTGCAGGCGGGAGTCTAGCACATGCTTTCGGAATCTTGTTAACGATTTCATTTGCCAGATCCACTTGAAAGGCATATAGGAGAGGTCTAGTCAAGGCCGATTTGCACGTATTTATCGTATTGGCCGCCAACCCCTGGCTATGAAGGTGGACAAAAAAGGACAGACAGAAGTTCATAGAAATTTCTTTCAGTCCTTTTGATTTAACAGACTCCCTCCACTACTTCCAGGAAGACTCATATTGTCTTCTAATAGACTTAGCCTTGCATTCTTTTAAGAATTCTATATTGCCTTCTGAGATCCAAAACCTTTTTCTAACCACTAGAGCAAGGAATTTATGAAATGAAGGGTTTGGGTTCTCTGTGATAAACCGAAGGCAGTTAATTTCTAAACCTTCGGAAATATACCTAGGATCGGAGCTAGGACCGGCCTCATCTAGTCTATCAGCCCCATTAGAGGTTCCTTGTATGGGGCTATTTAGCGAGGTAGTTTCTTGAAGACGCTAGTGATGAAGAGGTCGAACTACAGTTCCGGGACTTGATCCCATTTGGGAGGAAATATGTCTGCGTCCATGGACCATTCCAACTCTGTCGCCTTGGATCGTGATAGAGTATCCACCGTCACCTCGTGGATAAGATGTAAATGAACTGCTGTTAGGTGCCATCACTTCAGGAAAAGGATTGGTAACTTTACTAAGACTGTACAAGACGTTCGATTGTGACTTATTATCGCTTCTGTGTACCAGCTCAGACGTAGGGAGTCTGAACTGTGTGGAGGGGGCTTCCCCGCCCACGAAAGGACCATCAGAGTCCTGGGACTTTCGTGTTTTAACTTTTGTTAAAGAAGCGATTAAAGAGGGACCAGTCTTGGTCTTTATTTATCTCTTCAAGCGTTTGATGCTTGTTTTCTCTAGGCTCTTAACGTATCTTTCCGATGTGCTCTTTGCACTAGGTCTGTCATTATTGCGAACTGGAGAAAGTTTAGCACTTTTCCTTTTTGGCATTTTGGGAATCTGATAGATTAGCTGAATCTCTTGACAGACCTCGCGAGCTCCTTTTAAATTCCCGAGGGAAAAGAGAGTTGATGTGACTGAAGGCTTCGATGGTTTTTTAGCCAACGAAACCCTAGAGCTGGAGAAAGTGGAGACTTCTAGAAGCATATCTTACATCTGTGATATCCCAGGAACCGGGTCATCTCTATGAAGATACTTAGGACTGTGAGTCTGATACGTATCTATTCTAGGATGAATGTTACTCTCCGTGACATGAATCCAAGGCAGGAGGAAGGGGGGTGGTTGACTGGAAGGTTCCAGAGGACACCTTTTAGGTCTGATAAGGCTACGAACACCCTTAGTTGGAACAAGGTCCATATGTTCAGAGGGATTAACATTCAGAACTAGCCGTTTATTATGAACTTGTTGAGTGGTGACTGGTTCAGAAGGACTCAGAGATTTCTTGAGTCCTTCTCGTGAAAACAAAATAGCCTTCCCTGGAACTCGATGTGCCGTAGCTTCCTTACTACCTGTATGCTCTATAGCCCTCAGGTATACTCCTCCAGGAGGGTTTTGAACTGTAGGAGAAGGTAAGGAGATAATAGTAGGGACATTTCTGTTTCCCATCAATGGCTCATCTTGAATAGGCTCTGGACAGACGGGTCGAAGGTCCTGCGATCCTGAGGGAATGTTCCTCCTAGCCGAAGCGTCTTTATGCTTCGAACTGTCAGTAGGCTTAGATTTTTTACCATCTGCCTGTATCATCTTGGTCACTAGAATAATGGGCTGTTGTTGAGCAGCCCGGATATTTCTAGTATTTTCGATCTTCCTTTTAGGTTGGGGACCCACAACCACAGAATATTTTCTCTTTGAGGGAATGCCCCATTTTTGGGGAAGACTTATGTTTTCTATGGTGGCATTCGTAATTACTTCCTTAACGACCTCTTGTGGGAAGAGGTCTTTACCCCAGATGTTTGAAGATATTAGCTTCCTTGTTTCGTGTTTCACTGTTGCAGCAGCAAACACAAACTCTCTACATGCTCTCCTAGCCTTCACAAAGGCGTAAAGGTCCCTTACCAAGGTAGCCATATGCATTTTGGCTAAGACCATGAGCATGTCTGGGGTGTTTTCGTAGGGTGAACACAACTCTATGTAGTTTTGTAGAGAAAGAGATGTTGCCAGTCTCTCCTCTGACTCGTGTTCATTAAACAAGAGCAAATAGGACAATTTAGGGAGACATACATTGAATTGTCGACTTGCGACATCCTTGTCTAATTTTCCTATTGAAAATGTCAAATGGACTTCCTTCCAATCCTTTTCCTGTCCGGGAAAAGCTGGTGACAAAGGCTTGCACTCATCGAGTCTGGGACATGACTCACCCGCCTCTACAGCTTTGATAACGGAAGTAAATGCCTTCCCCATAAAGGGGAAGGAGAGTGAAGCAGGAGCAAGAAAGGAAGGGTGTATGTTATTCAGTGAGAATACCATCGTCTCTGAATAACCCGCCTTCTTCGGATTACCTGAAAGGATAGTGTGTGCCCTATCATGGTCAAGAATCATGACCTCCTTTTGTTCTGTTCCTCTTCTTGTCATTGGTTCGAACCTCAGTCGAACCCAACAATTAGGGAAAGCCTCAAAGCTTGGCCAAAATTGGATTTTGTCCAAAGGAACAGTACCCATTTTCTCTGAGATGAAGAGATTGCCATTTGAAATCGACATCTGCTCCGCAAACCTCCAGGGATTGGTTGTGGAGCAAGAAGGAAGGTCTTGATTCATGGGTCGTTCAACTGACCCGTGGAAAGCAACAAGAGGAGCTTTACGAAGTTGTATCTTGTGTTTTACTTCTTGCTTTTTGCTTTGTTTACTAAAGGTCTCTATCTGATTCTTCAGTTGGATACATAATTGTACCACATTATCCAATAGAGGGGTAAAAGACGAAGATGTTGACATTGATGGCTCTTTAGCCGGCAGAGGCAGAGGAAAGTCCAACACAACATATTTCTCTTCTACCTTAGGGCACTTCTTGCCCTCGATCCCAAAGGTTCTCTCGCCATCTGGGAACGTAGTTGACTCCTGAGGAACTATTATTTCCTCACTTAGCTCTGGAAATAATAGCTTACGCATCCTATCATTAGGTAGGAAAGGTCCGGGAGAGATCTTTTGGAAGCCTCTCGCCCAGTTACGTAACCTTTACTGCGCTATATCCTTAGTCTCTGTAGACTTGGGATTATCAAAACCTTCAGACATCAATATCCAACATATATTGCAACCCTGCTGGTTCCAATAATGTAGGGATCCGGAAATAATATTGCAGGGGGCATGCAACAGGCAAGTATTATGACCGTAAAAGTCCTTACCCTTGGCTCTGCAGCAGACTGCCGTACAAGGCATCTGGTGTTCCTTCTGTAAAGAAAGGAAAACCAAATAAGTATACAATGGATTATTACCTTAATAATCAACATGTAAATGTCATCTACAACAGAATAGCTTAGGATAGAAGCTATAAAGGGATAGTAGGAGATACAATCCTGTATACCTCCGCGAGCAAATGCTGCTACCTCCCCTCAGTATTAACTTACATGGAGCTTTCTCTGTGAGAAAATCCAAGTAGAAGGGTTTTTTACCCTTAGGGGTAGAGAAGTATCAATTAACTATCCCAAATTAGTTAATACTGTGGGGTCAGGATGAATGATTTCAAATCAGATTATTGAAGAAATTATTCCTTCAAAATGTAAGCGGTATCAACAGAAAAGTTGCGGGTTTTAGGTCTCCACTGAGACTATTTACATCGTTCTGCTCGGGTGACCATTAGCCAGCAGGGACTATCACTAGTCCCCTGGGAGTACCCCCCGGTAGAAGGTCTCAAGGTATTCGCGTCCCTGGCGGGTACCGAACTTGGGACTTCTGAAATAGAAGTCCGCGACACTACCAACCTTGCTATCCGGATGTCCAAAACTCGCTGAAGGATACCCAAGGTAAGTTAGGAAATACTACTGTATCATGGTACTGTAGTTTCTAAATTGCAAAAGTCTAAATTGTAAAATATCGACTCCTGTACCTAAGTCTTATCATTATGCTGCCTACAAGGCAGCATATGACAGTAGGGTCCATCTACCACTAGATGGAACAGGAAAATGAAGACATATAATTGTACATCCTACTCGGGTCATTTGCTGTAGTCTTCCTACTATATAAAATCATAGAGTTTCCTGATCAGGGAGACTCAAAAAGAAAAAGGGCTGTACCCTTTACGGGATAGGAGTGTATTACTCTTGCCTGAAGTATTCAATATTGCAGGATAATCCTAAACTGATTTTTAAACAGGATATTGAAGAAATCATATTCATTCAATATAGGATTAGGTTCAGCAATTGCCCGAATTGAATATCCAAAATATATTAGAAATAACCACTAGTATAGGAAATATAGTAGTTCTATACTGAGATAAACTGTCTATCTGTATAACCTATACAGCAGTATATCCGGCATGTTGCCAGTCTGGCTAGGATATGTCTGCATACGTTGCAGACCTAGCGAGACAGAGAGAGAGACAGTATGGAAAAAAGGGTTATCCTTTACTGTATACAATAATTAAGGAAGAAAAGTCTAATACACTACCTTTTTTCCGATAGAAGGTTCTAATAGAAGGGGAGAATGTAACATTCAGGCTTCTATATAGCTACGGTACTGTTGCCGACAACCCCACGAAAGTACTGATACAGTCGGCGCGCCGCATTGCCGACCCTGCCGGCAGCATACAGGCAACAGAACCTATAGCTACAGTCCAAGAGAGGACTGAGAACCTCGGGGACAGAAGGGACTAACCACTCACAGCCATCATGGGCGCCACTGCCGGCCAGGCCGGCAACTGGCGACAATCCATGAATGTCGCCAGCCATCTAGGTTGCCAGCCAAGCCAGCAAAAGGCTATTATACCGACAACCGCCGACAACGTCGGCAATCGCCAACAACGTCGGCAATCGCCAACAACGTAGGCAGTCGCCAACAACGTCGGCAATCGCCGGCAATGTCGGCAGCTGCCGACAGTCCATGACTGTCGGCAGCCATCTTGGTTGCCGGCCAGGCCGGCAAAAGGCTATCATGCCAACAACCGCCGACAACGTTGGCAGTCGCCGACAACGTCGGTAGTTGCTGGCAATGTCGGCAGCTGCCAACAGACCATGACTGTAGGCAGCCATCTTGGTTGCCGGCCAGGGCGGTAAAAGGCTATCATGCCAACAACCGCCGACAACGTCGGCAGTCGCCGACAATGTCGGCAGCCGCTGGAAATGTCGGCAGCCATCTTGGTTGCCGGCCAGGCTGGCCGGCGGCAATATACTCTGCCGTCAGCCAAGATGAGAGAGGTAGTCTGGCTATATCCAGCACTCTACCGTTAAGGTAAGGATGCAGGATGTCAGCCTAAAAGACAATGAATAAACCATAAAAAAAGGATAGAGGGGATGGGGAAAGGGTCCTGTAAAAAATGTGAAAGGAACTGTCAAACTTGACAGTCCTAGCACCTATAAAAGGAACTCTGTTTCTGTATGGTATCAACAGAATCCGGGTGCTAGGAGAGACTCAGTTCTCCAACCCAGAGATTGCCGACACAGACAAGGGGAGGGGGCGGCACTGCTCCTCCTCCCACAAAAAGAAACAGGATTCAAGTGCCACGTTATCCTAGGCTAAAAGGGAATTACTTTCAGCCCAGGGAACTGTGGCACAAGACTAGTCTTTTAGTCGCAAGGAGAAAATGGTATACTACCATAACCAAAGCGACTACGGAGGACTAACCTCCATTGTCGGTAACCTTATTGGCAGGGGAGTAAAGGTATCCTACAACCAACTCACCCTGTCGGAAGGTTAACGACATAAGACTAAATACTCTGAGATTCTGACCAAATCCCAAAACCTGCTGGGATATACTAAAACATATTCAAAGTAAAGACCCGATACTCAACTTTCCGAAGAAGATGAAGAAAGCATTATAATAATCCTTTAACCAATCAAAATAATTCCAATCCCTGAAAAATACCACCGAGCGAAATCGCTACAAATAAAAGAATGACCACTATCATAGGGATGGCGCTGTTGTACTATCGATAGTAGTAGGGAACGGGGATGGCCTTTGAAGGGCCCCCCTTTTATTTTTGCCACACCTCCTCGAACGTAAAACTCTATCTCGGGTGCAGATTGCTATGAGGTGTGCCATTACGTCCTTACGCGATATCCCTTCTTAAAATTTTAAGGGATATTCGCTCTAGGAGTTAGAATTCTGGGTACCTTCGGTAAATTCTCTGGGATATATCACTGTAGTCACATATAACCTAGGAAGCTACTAATGAAGGAGCTTCCATCAGCACGACATGGCTTGAGCCCAAATATATATATATATATATATATATATATATATATATATATATATATATATATATATATATATATATATATATATATATATATATATATATATATATATATATATACATAAAACGGATTTTGAGCGAAGCAAAAAATCTATTTTTGGGTGAGGTAGCCATGTCGTCCTTCAATTGTAGCTTCCTAGGTATATTTGACTACAGTGATATATCCCAGAGAATTTACCAAGGGTATCCAGAATTCTAACTCCTGGGGTGAATATCCCTTAAAATTTTAAAAAGGGATATCGCGTAATATCAGAGGACATATTCTTGACACGTCTCATAGCTATCTACACCCCTAATAGCGCTTCGAGGAGAAAAGTGGCAAGAATAAAGGAGAGTCGTTAAAGAGGCGACGCTCTTGCCATACTGTAAATAGTGTGTCAAATCACCACCGCGCGGCGCCCCCAAGCCATTCTTTTTAGCTTTTTAGGTGTTGCAGATACAGTACCATAGTGAGGGATTCACTATCCTTTTGTCAAAAGGAGTGTGGGTTCATCAGGACGACATGGCTACCTCACCCAAAAATAAATTTTTTGCTTCGCTTAAAATCCAATATTTGGGCTTAGGCCATGTCGTCGTGATGGAAGTTTACCAGAGCATTAATGTATCTGTGGATTTTCAATAGTACCGGTTATCTCGAGATAAATTTTTCCTTTCGGTCTTCTAAACCTAGAGACACTTGATGTTACCATTATACATCAATCAGCTGATCGTGAAATATGTCAGTGTTTCCGGCCCCCTACAGGGAAGAGTCTGGACAGACTCAAGGAAAAAATCCGAGGATTGTGAGTTCAAGGAAACAATCTAGCAAACAGTTTTTATATCAGTGTCACCATATACATAAAGCATAGTTTGTACTTGGATGGCATTGATCTCTGCAGGTTACTGGTACGTCCTGGGTGTGTTGTTAAATAGACAGACAGTTTTATATACGTGTAGGAAACATTAAACAGTAAAATGAACAGTCTAGTAAAATCAGTACTTACCTGTTTGCTTGGAACAGTAGTAATCTTAGTTCCCAATATTTTCTTAAATATTAAAAGAATCAAGGATGCTCTGACTTATTCTTAAACTAGAATGTTTGAGGCGAAAGAGATGCAAAGATTCCTTTTATTGTTTATTACAATAGAATTAGGAATCATTGTTGTATTCAATTACATATTACACTGAAGAATGCTGCATATAAGCATAAACAGTAATAACAGAAATAAAAATTCATTTTCACTTGAAAAGGAAACACCAGCCACTCTATGGGAAATATAAGAATTTCATTAAGTATTCCGTTGTTACTAGGAACACTGTGCATATAGGAATGCCTGGCACTTGTGTTAGTCTGTTACGCTTAAAGTCACCCATGTGAATAGAACAGTCTATAGTGTCATCACTAAACACAATACTCAACATGATATGCCTTGAGAGTCTATCATGTACACCCTTCACTAAAAGTCCCAAATAGTGCACCGTTCTTTGCAGTAATCAAGAATAAGGTTTTATTACACTGCCTGCTACCACCACATGAAATTTAATTTCTTTTAATTGCATCGCGTAGTGTTTGAAGAAAACTCTGGACGACTTCCATCCAGTATAAGCACGAAGGCTTTCAAACGACATCATCTGAAAGAAATTCAGAGACGAGGCAACTTTTCTCGGATCATGACATGCGGGTGTACTGTCTGTATCCTCTCTGCGTATAAAATAGGTGATTTTCACCCTTAACTGTTTCAAGGATAACGTTGAACCGGAAGTCTCTCCCCTGAAAAGCTGACCTCCCTTAAAGTCTGAAGTTTTACGAAGATAGACCTTTAGGCATTCCACTGGGCAGAGGGATGCTTCTTCCTTCAGAGGGCAGATTCTCCAGGGACCCCATCTCTTAGTGGGCAGCTCGTTCTTGGCGAGAAACGTCGGGTCTGGTAATAGGTTCAGTTCTCCGCTGTCTGTGAACTGAATGTGGTCATCATCCCTCGAGAGGGCCACTATTTCGCTAACTCTGGCTCCTGAGTCTAGTGCAAATAAGAATATCACCTTTTGAATCAAGTCTTTCAGCGAGCAATTTTCATTGTTCAGGGTTGATGCTAAGTGAAGAACCTTATCCAAAGACCATTAAATGGGTTTTGGAGGAGCTGCGGGCCGAAGTTTAGCGCAGGCTTTAGGAATCTTGTTGAAGATCTCATTGGAAAAGTCTACCTGGAAGGCATTAAAGCATTGGTCTGGTTAGGGCAGATTTACATGTAGTAATCATATTGGCTGCTAAACCTTGTTAATGAGGATGGATGAAGAAGGATAAACAGAAATCCGTAGAAATCTCCTTAGGTTTCTTCGCCTTGACAAAGGCCACCCATTTCTTCCAGGAAGACTCATATTGTCTTCTTGTTGACTTTGACTTGTCTTCTTCTAAGAAGTTAATACTATCCCAAGAAATCCCAAACCGTTTCGTGACCGCTAAGGCAAGAAAATCATGAGATGAAGGTTCTGTGTTTTCTCTGATGAAGCAGAGACAGTCTTTTTTTGCACTTGCTGAGTCAGAACTGGGTCCGGCAACGGGATCAGCTTCAGGCGTAGTTCCGTTACTAGAGGGAACCAGACGCTGTTGGGCCACTTGTGCGCCACTATTGCTGCTGTCCCTCAAAAGTATCTCAGTTTGTCGAGGACTTTATGCAGAAGGTTGGTTGGAGGGAATAGTTAGATCTTGGACCATCTGTTCCAATGTATGGACATTGCGCCCATTGCTTCCGCTAGAGGATCCTCGTATGGGGCTACGTACTGGGGTAGCTTCTTTTTGTCGCTCATTGCAAAGAGGTCTATCTGCAGTCCTGTGACTTTGCGTAATATGAAAGAGAATGATTTTGCGTCTATGGAACATTCTGACTCTATTGGGTCGATCCTGGATAGAGCGTCCGCTGTCACATTGCGGAACCATTGAAGGTGGACTGCTGACAAGTGCCATCTCTTCTTCTCCGCTAGACGGAGGATGGCCAGTATCACTTGGTTTATATGAGGCGATCTCGAGCCCTGTCGGTTTAGGTATCTCATTATGATTTCGCTGTCTAGAACCAGACGGATGTGGATTGAGCAGCGGAGTTTCAGTTTCTTCAGAGAGAGAAAAACTGCCATGGCTTCCAGAAAATTGATGTGAAAGGTTTTGAAGAGGGGAGACCAGGTTCCTTGGACTTTCCGATGATGAGAGTGACCTCCCCACCCTTTTTTTGAGGCATCTGTGTGAACGGTAAATGACGGCGGAGGTGGTTGCAAGGGTACCTTGTTCTTTAGGTTCTTGGCCTCCGACCATGGCTTGAGTAGTGATCGCAGACGATTTGGTATCGGTCTTTGTAGATCTCTTCGAGCGTTTGATGCATATTTTCTCCAAACTCCTGATACATCTTTTAATTGTGCTCTCAATATTGGATCTGTCACTGAGGCGAACCTGAGGGACCCCAACACTCTCTCCTGTTGCCTTCTTGATATCCTGGCGGATTGAAGGTTTTCTTTTGACAGATCCTGCTATCTCTTTCCTCTTCTTTGACAAAATGGAAAGGCAGTGTGACTGCAGGTCCCAGTGGACGCCCAGCCACTGAAACTTTTGAGCTGGAGGTAGTCGAGATTTTTCCAAGTTGATCTTGAATTCCTTAGAGGATTGCATGCACTCTTCCACTGATGATGCCCACACCAGCTAGTCATCCAGGTAGGCTACCTCCTGGATTCTCTTTAGGCATAGTTGATGAATGACTGCATTTGCAAATTTGGTGAATACCCTTGGAGCTATGTTCAGACCGAAGGCATGGCTCTGAAAACGTACCTTTTTTTTGTAGTTTGAATCCCAGTTAGGGGGAAACTTGATGGTTGATTGCAACGTGCCAGTACGCATCCGTTATGTCTATGGAGACTGTGTATGCCCGTTTGGGCAAAAGGGTCCTTATGTGTTGAAGCCTCAGCATTTTGAACTTGTAGTTCACTATGAACTTGTTGAGTGGTGATAAGTCCAGAATGACTCTGAGCTTTACCGAGTCCTTCTTCGGAACACAAAATAGCCTTCCTTGGAATCTGATGGAAGTGTTAGAAGAATGGAGGGAAGTTTGGTGGAGTTAAGCTCCAACTCCACCCTAGTCTGTTCTTGATTAGGCTTTGGGCCCAGGGATCGAAGGTCCAACGATCCCGGAAGAGGAAAAGTCTCCCTACTACCCGTAGCATCTCACTTTGAGTGCTGGTTGGAGGATTTACCTCCTTGGCCACATCCACCTTTGTTGCCCCTACCTCTGAAGGGGAGTCTAGAGGATCCTCGAAAGGAGCCTCGAGACTTCGGCCTAAAGGTTGTTGACTGCCGTTCGAAAACTTGGGTGAACACAGACGATTGGGTCGCCAGCATTTGGGGCACCAGTTGGAAGGTGGTGGGTGTTATGCCACCGTCTGGGGCACCGTGCCCATGGGAAGCTGTTGCTGTTTTCTAGGTCGAGAGGGCACTCTTGATCGTTTCGACTTATTCTTCGGCTGGGGACCCTCATCAGCTGAAGATTTTCTTTTAGAGGACAAGCCCCATTTGGAGAGATTTCTGTTCTCTGTTGCGGCTTTGTCCACGACCTCTTTGACCACTTCGCTTGGGAAGAGGACTTTTCCAGAGATGTTGGAAGCTATCAGCTTCCTTGGTTTGTGTCTCACCGCAGCTGAGGCGAACACGAACTCTCTGCTAGCCCTTCTGGCTTTGATAAAGTTGTACAGGTCCTTGGTGACTGTCGCAAAATGAGATTTGGCGAAGACCATGTACATGTCTAGGGTATCCAAGAAGCTTGCCATAGTCTCTAGGCCAGTCTACAGAGACATGGAAGCAGCAAGACATTCTTTTGACTTCTGTTCCCTGTGCAGGAGACAGTATGACAACTTCGGGAGGTCTTCGCCGAACTGTCGTCAGGCAATATCTACCTCCAGCTTCCGGACTGTGAAGGTGTTGTGGACATCCAACCAGTCAGCATCATCTGATGGAAAGGCGAGGGAGAAGAGTCTACACTCCTCTTCCAGTGTAGAGCAAGGTTTCCCTGCCTCAACTGCCTTTAAGGCTGCCTTAAGCCCTTTGTCCATAAAGGGAAAGGCACGTTTATGGTCAGCAATGAAGGACGGGTGCTGTTTGCTAAGAGCTGGCACCTTGGAGCTAGTAAAGGCCCTCTCCTTCAAGGTGGTTGTATATAAGGCCTGGGCCTTAGAGAGTTCAAGGACGATGGTCTCCTTTGGCTCTGTCTCCTCTTTGGATGCAGGTTCCGACTTCAGACGGACATGGCAATCCGGATAGGCCCCTTTGATGGGCCAAAACTCAATTTCCTCTACTAGGACAGTGCCCAGTTTCTCTGAGAGGAAGATCTTCACCCCCGACATAAGCATATGCTCTGCGTACCTCCAGGGGTTGACGTCAGAGAAGGCGGGGAGATCCTTGACGTTTAGCTTCTTCGGGGCTAATCGTGTTGCAACCAGCTGATGCATTTCCGTCCGAATAGAAGCTTCCTTCTCGGACGATTTCTTCTGAATGTCCTGCCCCATAGACAACAGCGAGTACAACATGCTTGTGATGGAATCTAACTGGGGTGCAGTGGAAGTAGTCGAAGGCAACGGCTCAGTCACCGTGGCTGATGATACCAAAATCGTTTCGGTTTTCTTGACTTTGGAATCAGGTGGTACGTCATCCGCCTGATACAGTTCCTCCACTAGGAGATTGTTCTTAGTCTCCTCCGAGACAACTGACATGTTGTCCTCCATAAGGCATCCGATACTTCAGATTCTACCAGAATCTGGACAACAAGAATCTCAGGTTGAGCTTGGGGAATAACCGCATCCGAAGATGCTCTAGCGAAAAGACAAGCCTTCATCCTCTCATTAGGAAGGTATGGGCCAGAGGTATTCTTCTGGAAGCCCCTGACCTCTTTTCGTAGCGTCTCCCTTGCTGCGTCCCTTGACTCAGTAGACTTTTGGTCATCAAAAGCCTCTTTCACCAGTTTTTCACAAACAGTACCTACCTGTGGGTCCCAGTACTTGAGAGCCCTCTTGGTAACTGTGCAGCGAGCATGGGCCCTGCACATGCCGTGGCCGTAGAAGTTCTTACTACGGACCCTGTAAAAGTTGTTCCCGCACTCGGGATGCTGCTCCTATAAAGAAAGAAAAGCATATAAGTATTCAGTGAAATTCTCAGATTTCAGCATACATATCATTAATAATATTAGCTTAGATTAGGTAAGCTAGAGATAGGAAAGATACCTACATGTGTTTCCTGTCCAGCCCATTGCTATGAGCTCATCCGTAATTGAACACTAAATTCTTAACGAATTATAGGGGAAGAGTATATCCTTTGATATAGAGTGTCTTCTTAACACAATCTTCTAGGTTCAATATTGGGGATTAAAAACAATAATGGTTGATAACCATTAATTAGTAGAGAGAATCGCTCTCTTATACGTGATGGTCTCACAATAGGCTGCCCATGAAGCACCTTGTAGGTTAGAAAAAAACTTTTGGGCTACAGCACTGACTGTCGGCAGCATGCCACCAGTCCTTCCATCAAGTAGGACCCGGTGGCAGCTGGCGGAAAATGTTTAGGTTATGGGTGGCCGACTGCCGGCCGGCAACTTAGTAGCCGGCAGCCGGCCCCAGTATGTCTATTGTCGTTGGGTCGTTTGGTCGTCGATCAGCGACAACCACGTCAAGCGGCGGCAAAGCAACTACCAGCCGGCAGACAAACGACATGGCCGCTGGCAGCTACTAGCTGTCGGCGACCGGCCCAGTAAAATGAAAGGCAGAGAAAAAGAGAGGATGGAGGAGGGCAAAGGCTCAGCCTTGCTGGCCTACATCCAGAATGAGGGTTAAAGTGGAAGGGGGAATTATATTCGGGCTTCCACCCAACCATATCCCATCCAATGGGCTACAGAAGGCAGTCCAAGGGAGGACTGAAGAACACTAAAGAATACGAGGGTACCTGCCGGCAGCCGGCTCGGCCGGCAGCAGACAGGGAACCTCAGGCCAGTTTTACAAATTACCCTTAGGGTCAAATGTAGAATGACGTCCAGGGAGGGTGATGGCTCATACAACATGAAAGAGACAGAAGGGAATGGGTAGGTGTCCTAAAAGTAAAGTAATGGCCGAAGGCACCACCCAACTTAAAGGATTCTGATCTCAAGGAGTAACCTCAGGTAGGAGAAATCATTTCCCCATGTTGGGTTAGTCAAGTGAGAAAGCGGCACACAGGACACAATCTCACAAGAGAACAGAGTCTCGTACCAGAGACCTTAGGCAGTGAAGAAGTCATTTCTTCGGTCTATGATCTAACAGCACAGGACTGTCTGCTAGACCAAGGAAGAGTGATTGTCATACAATACCCTCCACGTATGGACCCGGGAGGTCTAGCTTCCTGTAAAGGCAGCTTAACCTTACATGGGAAATCATTTCACCAAGACAGTAAGATGCCTAACACAGACCTATTACTCTGATGTCCCGCTCTAAACTCAAAACCGACTCAGTGGTTAGGAGAAAGAAAACGAAACGCCCCAGTAAAACTTTGCCAGAACTCAGTTAACAGCAAAGCTAACTGAGGATGGTCTAGGCTAATCAGAGTTAAGGGGGATTGCTCTTAAATCTCCTAGGAGATTAGTATCGACTTAAAAGGTATAGGAGGTGTCAGTCGCCCATTAAAAGACAATACAAGACCAATGGGAACATGTAAGAAAGTATACTAAAGCCCCTAGGCTAGAAGCCTAGGAGCATTGAGAATCGTTCACCGAAACTCTCTTGTATACTATCTTGGAAGAGGAAAATTTTAAGCAGTAATATCTTAGATGTATAAAATATTGCCTGAACTTCAATAAAACTTTACCAGGAAGGTTATATCATGCATGAGGTGTGTGGGTGCCTAGGCTAGGGAGCCTAGCACTCGTGAGGCTCGATCATAGATAGCCAAATCCACGACAACAATGACATAATATAAGAATCCCTAGCTAAAATTTATAAATAGCTAAAGATATTAAAGCAAATAATGCCGGGAAAAGGTCGTTCTGGCTAACTAAATGTACAGAAAGAACGACCGCGTCCATGACGCCATCCGGCTGGCAACTGCTCTTTTTACGTTAATTACGATCTCAATCGAAAGCCAGAACTGGCAAGAGCTTAAATTTACACAATTCAAAGATATTACTCAACTTTCCAGAAGCTGATGAGGCTGGTGAAGACATCATAGCGACAAATAACTCCAAATCAGCGAGATATAACACGGGATAACACCGG
>NW_027171783.1:242500-245000 GCF_036898095.1 Palaemon carinicauda | reverse complement strand
TTATTATTTTGAGGTAAGCTACACTTCTAGAAGGAAAACAAGGATGCAATATTACTAAGGGCTCCAACAGGAAAAATGGCCCTTTGAGGAAAGGAAGTAAGAAAATATATAAACTATACTGTATATGTGTTGTAATGGTAAATAATATTAAGTATCATAAGTGTAGTGACAACGTTAAAATAGATCAGTCATTTACAAACAATGAAAAGAGAATCCTCTTAACAATTTCAACATAAAAACATTCTCTGCGTTGGAAGGAATACATGATGATTGCCGGAGGGGACACCATTTCATTATACTGATGTTGCTGTTTTGTTGTAAAAAAAATATACCAAGATCTTGTTCTTTTGCCAAAGGCATAGAAATATCTTTCTCTTGTCTTTCACATTGCATCTAGCAACTTACAGTAATTTATGAAACGTTAATTGGTGATTATTTAGACTTTACAAATACACTCGCATTAATATCTACAACTAACACTTGTGGTGTTCAGCTAATAAGAACAGCATCAGCATACTCTAGCTCCACTAATTTCCTCTTACCAATCAAGTCCAATCCTTCTCCACCATACTCAACTGATCTCTGCACTACAAAATTCAAGAGAAGGTTAACAGCATGGGTGACAACACATTCCCTTGAGTACTCTGTTGTTCATTGGAAATTCATTTGATAGGACTCCACTAACATTAACTTTGCACTTGCTATGCTCTTGAGCAGACTTAATCAAATTTATATATTTGAGGGAAGCTCTATAATAACTTTTCACAAAATTGGCCAGTGCATACTATGTAAGGTTTTTTCGTAGGCCACAAACCCCAGCAAAAGTGAATTTCTATATTGTACACGTTCCTGTACCATAGGTTTTTAAATTAAAATTTGATCAGTACAACTTTTACTTTTTTCGAAATCTTGCTTGTTCATCTTTCAGCTTTTTATCAATCTTTATCTCTAGTCTCTTTAAAATAAGCATGCTATATGCCAACTGACATAAGTGTTAGGCCTCTGTAATTAATGCAATCAGCGAGATTTCCTTTTTTTTTTGGCCATTTTCACCAACACTCCTAACACTTATTCCTCAGTTTTTGCATCCTCACGCCACATTCTACAGAATAATCTTGTAAGTATTCCTGGAGTCACTTCCTTTTCGGCCAATGTCATCTCAGCAGTATTTCCCCACTATCCAGGGGCTTTCCATCTATTTAGTTTTTAACGATAGATTCGACTTCATACACACTGAATTCATTCATGGCCACATCAAGGTCTCCCTCCGTTCCAGATATGTCAATCAGATTCTTCCCTTCACATCTCCTATCCATGACCTTACTACAGTGTTCCATTCAACATTGCCTTTCTGTTGTTATATCAGATCCATCTCTCTTTTTTATGGGTATATGGTTCTTCATCTTTGCCACAGTAGAGATTTTATTAATAATTCTATGAGCAATTCTTACACTATTACAACTCTCTGAATGCATAGCTTTGTTAGCCTCATCTGCATTCCTGTCTAAATATTCCCTCCAGTCATTCCTGGCATTTCTTTTGCGCTTCATTATCAATACTGGAAAACTTAACATGATCTACCTTGAAATTTACCTTACTTCATCGAAAACTATCAACAATCATTTTCTTTCTGTCTCATTTTTATAGTATTGTAAGTATCATTTGATATCCATGGTATTCTCCTTGAAACTGTTTGTACCAAAGCTTCACTGCCAACTGGCTATGGTCATATATCACCCCGTTCTTCATTAATTGTCTGCTCTTCGCCTCATAAAGTATCAAAGACAGCAAATCAATTCCTACATTCAATTGCAAATGTCCTCTGTCCTCATCTTCTAAAAGCTTAGTTATATCAACCCTAGGTGTTCCATCTACATTTTTGTTGGGTGCTTTCAGTTTTAATCTAAGTGTGGTAATGAGGAGCTGGTGATCACTACCAATATCTGCACCTTTTTAGCTTCTTAAATTTTTCATTCCTCCTTTTTTTATCTAATTATAATGCCTAAGTGATCTATTTGATTTTTTTAATTGCCACTTAGGGAAATACATGTATATGTGCCCCATTTTCTTTTGCAACTTCGCCAAGACCCTCTACACCTATAACATTCTTTATACCTTGATTAATCCTTTATACTTTTGTAGTGAAGTCACTAATAACAATTTTCATATTTCTCTGTGGGATCTTATCTATTGCACTCTGCAGTTCTTCATAGTATTTATCTTTCCTTTCTTCAGGGAAATCATTTGTTGGTGCATAACCAAGTATAATAAACATATTTACTGCTTTGATTTGAACTTTATAAATAACAATATACTATTTACAGCTTTCCATTCCGTTAATGCCTTTTCTGCTCTTGGTATCGTTATCATTTCTAACCCTTCTCTTCTCTTCCAACTCCAATTGCTCATCCTGAGTATATATATATATATATATATATATATATATATATATATATATATATATATATATATATATAAATATATATATATGTATATATAT
>NW_027171783.1:235000-237500 GCF_036898095.1 Palaemon carinicauda | reverse complement strand
GTTTCTTTTATGGTTACATTATATTCTTTTTCAGTTGCAGCATAAACTCTCTGAACAAAAGCTTTAAGCTGAGCATAGTTATTGAAGGACAAATCTAATATGTTACCCTTCTAAAGATGATAGACCTACTGCTTCGCAAAATTAGCATATCAACAATCATCATTGAACCATGATTTGTCCATCACTCAGTACCTTAGTACACGAGAAGTGTTACGATCTTGAAATTGTTACAGAGACTTTTGATAAGTAAAATAAATCTCAACAATAACCAATTAAATGTGAAAAACTATAAAAAAAAAACTCACAAAAAACACTACACGTTTATTCACAAACCTCTATAAAGAAAACCAACGTTACTAACTCGTTTATTTTAACTGACAAATCAAATCAATCAAACACCAATAGAAAAGGTGAACAGTCAGTAGTGTAGAAATACTTAAGGGATAGTTCTCTGAAGCTACTGAGACGATACTGGTACGGAGACTTCAGGCTTGAGAACTTTGCAGGAGAGCGGCTGAAGTTGAGAAGAAACTGGCATGATGACCAGATTCGAAGACGTCACAAAAAGGGTGCCATCAAAAAGGTACACCAGAGGTCTTCTTCCAAGAATTCAATGATAGTGTTGAACTGAGGCACATTGTAGGCAGTATTGGCTAACTTCTCGTCACAAGCAGGGAGGGCTGGCTGCTTCAATTTGTCTCTTCTTGTCTGAAGGGAAGGTAAGAATCTGGCTCTATCAGACTTCTGGTCTTCTTTGTTTCTTATCTTGTCAGTACTAGGATCTTATCTGCATCGGACGTAGTTCCTCTCTTGTCTTATGTCCTGTCCTATCAAAATTGAACAGTATCTTCTTGAAAATTATATACCCATGTATGGGTGGAGTTAATTACAGTGGGCAGTGGTCATTTCCATTGAAGGCGTTCTTTTTAACAATTCTGCATTTCTAATGGCTTCCTTAAAAACACCCACTTCGATTACGCCATGGAAGCTTCTAAAAGAAATTTCGGATGCAATCTGGACCATATGTTAAGTCGTAACAAAAGTGCAACATGTTTCCTTCCATGATGATGTATATTCTAAACAAGGATTTCCCTCAGGCTTGGTTTCCCAAAATATGCTGACTCCACTAATTAAGACGATGACATCTTGGTCAAAACAGGACAGTTCCTTTATCAGGGCAGGCATTCTCGGCTAGGCTTGGTTTAATTCCAAAATGCTGTCGACAGTGGTTTGATGACAGGTTTGCCCAAACTGGGCCGTAGTCGAATCTCGTCTCGCCTTGCTGCTCACACTTTGGAAATAGATTTTTTTATTTTTCTATTAAAACATATCCTTTTAAGAGTATTGTATCTACCCATCACAAGAAAGGATATGCCTATCAATTATGCTTACTTCATTCTCTTTCAGAGGGACTACAGCATCAACACTACTATACTATTGTGACCCATTCAAGCCCAAAAGATCATTCCAGTCTTCTTGGGATTTCATATAAATCTTACATGTGTAAGATACATCAGGGACAGGCTGCTCATTCTTCACGTCTAAAGGAATGAAGGCAGGATCAGATGTCCCAAATGGAGAACTAACCTCACCTGTTATAATGCCAGGGGAGTCGGTGTATACGAGGTCCAAACAGTTAGCAGACCTGTGAGTAGCTTCACTTATGAATTCCTCACAGCATGATTTAGAGGCAAAGTCTAAAGCTCTTGAGCCATGGCGATCGATAGGAGAAACTGAATTTAACTACTCCCTATGGTGAGCATTGAAATCACCAACAAAGTCATATGAGACCTTTCTATCATCTTCTTATATAGAAATATATAAGTATATTAATGATAATTAGGATCTGGGTTCCACCTCACAAAACACATAAAAGACATCAGAATATAATAATAATAAGAAGATGATATGATTGACGTATGATAAATAGTTAATGAACTTAACCTAAATTAGAAACAATAAAAAGAATAGGTAAAAAAAATTACATTGAATTAAATAGGAAGGAAAATAGTCAAAGGATGAAATTACAGAAGAATATTGATAATATTTCTCTATAATACAAAAACTTCATTAGTTTCGCATAAAAGAAAGGAAATTGGTTAATAAAGGATCTGCAACCCTAGGAAATTGAATTAGCTCCCCCATTGAACTTCTGTGGTAAAACGATCGCCTGGTTATTTAGGAATGTTATACAAAGAAAGGGACACATTCGTTGCAGGAAGTATGTGTAAGGAGGGCCAGGTAACGAAGAAACCTATCTCTCTCTCTCTCTCTCTCTCTCTCTCTCTCTCTCTCTCTCTCTCTCTCTCATCTTACAAATCCCATTTATAGAATCACCTAAACCTTCAACTTTGTCAACTACGATTTCCTTTAGGGAATTAATACATACTATTTTTCTGGAAAAGGTAGAACAATAGGGAAGACAAATAGAAAATTGAAACACCAGCAGGAATGATTATAACTTCACTGAAGAGGTGTCCTAATGGTAGTTACTGAGGCA
>NW_027171783.1:225000-232500 GCF_036898095.1 Palaemon carinicauda | reverse complement strand
AAGTCTGGATTCACTTCACTACCTCGGGATCAGAGCCCAAGGCGAAATCACACAAAGTGGTTTAGTCACTGTCTATACAAGCTTGCTGTCCAGGGTTCGATTCCCAGCCGGTCACAAGCCCTTGTCTTTGTATGATTTCGCCTGGGGCTCTAATCCCGAGGGCGTTATTCCTTTTAGTGATATACGAGGTGTTACAGATACTATACTATAGGAAGGGGTCAACAGGCCCTTTTACAATAAAAGGAAGAGCGGTTCCATCAGGACAACATGGCTACCTCACCCAAAAATAGATTTTTTGCTTCGCTCAAAATCCGTTTTTTGGACTCAGGCCATGTCGTCCTGATGGAAGTTTACCAGAGCATTACTGTATCTGTGGATTCTCAATCAGAGCCATACTCTCAAGAAAATATTTTCCTGGTCTGTTTAGACCTAGAGACCTATGATGTTACCGTCATACATCATTTCACATAAGCATAAACTATGTTAGTGTTTCCTGTCCCCTACAGGGAAGAGTTGAACTAGACTCAGGAAAAAGTCTCGAGGAGTACAAAAAAATTTATGGATGACAAAATGACAAGGTTGTATAGTGGTCTCGCCCTATACAATATAAAGCAAATTTTGTATCACCAATGTCAGAATAAATTTGTGACACCTTCCCCAATGTGACTACTCTTATAAACTATTGGATAATGGTTGTATCCGCATAGAAACAAATTTTGCCACTTTGCCACCAACCCGTTAGGGTACCACGTCATCCCTTTCAAGTAAGGGTTAGAGTGAGTGGACTTTTGCTTGAATCAGGGATGGGTCTCGAAAGATATACCACGATAAAAGTATCCATATTTTAATCTTAATGCTCAGTACATTCCTAATAAAATGAGTGTGGGTGAAAAAGACGCAGGGTTCACCATGAACTAGTTTATTAG
The DNA here is from genome assembly GCF_036898095.1 of Palaemon carinicauda. Taxonomy (NCBI): domain Eukaryota; kingdom Metazoa; phylum Arthropoda; class Malacostraca; order Decapoda; family Palaemonidae; genus Palaemon; species Palaemon carinicauda. The sequence goes on along the minus strand of NW_027171783.1, from coordinate 231,574 downwards.
AATTTAATAAATGTACATATCAGATCAACATTTATAAAATTTATAAAATGTGGATGATATGCGTAAGAACATAAAGAAAAACAGTCAACAGAAAATATTGTTTCATCTACTAGGAAACAGGTTTGCCACTTCAATTGAATTATTAATAATAATGATATAGTCTGTATACTGTTTACATACACTAGCGTAAAAAACGCTTGGCAAAAGTGTCCATATTATGCTATAGATTACCAACGTCAATGGAACAGTTCATAAGGACACTTTTGTAGCCTATCGGTCAGCGTTTAGTAACACACAGAGACTACACGCGCACCCTCTTAATTAATCATCCTAAATTAATTACTCTGTTCCTCGCAGACTTAAAACAGAAGGTTAAAGAATTCTACCAGTCGCTACCACAGATCTCATAAGTTGCTCCACTTGCTTCACATACTGCATAAAGAACGCCTTAGATGACTACCAGCCGGTGTGCAAACAAGGATGTTCAAAGTCCATATAATTAAAGAAATTTTATGGAAGAGGCAACTTTCCTCGGATCATGACTAACGGGTGTACTGTCTGGATCCTCTCTGCGAATAACACGGGTAAATTTTGCCCTTAGTTATAGATAACTTTGAACCCAGGGTTTCTCTTTTGAACAGCTGTCCTCACATAAAGTCAGAAGTTCTATGAAGATAGACCTTTAGGCACTCCACTGGACATAGAGATGCATCTTCCTTCAGAGGGCAGATTCTCTAGGGACCCCACCTGTTGGTAGGTAGCTTGTTCCTGGTAAGAAACGTTGGGTCTGGAAATAGATTAAATTCTCCCTCCAAGAACTGGACTTGGCCTTTCTCTCTAGAGAGAGCCACTATTTCATAACTCTGGCCCCCAAAGCGAGTACAAACAGAAATATGACTTAAACTCAAAACCTTCTAAGCACATTTCTCATTGTTCATTATTTATACTCAATGAGGAATCATATCTAATGACCATGCAAAGGGTCTTTGGAAGCACTAAAGGGCTAGTTCATCAAGAACGTCGTTAGAAAGGTTGACCTGTTTGGCATATGGTATCTGACTTGTCAAGGCAGGCTTGAACAATAGAATTGTTTTGGCTGCTAAACCTTGCTCATGAAGGTAAATGAAGAATGATAAATAGGAATCTGTCGGGATTTCTTTCAGTTTCTTCGCCTTGACAAAGGATAGCTATATCTTCCTTGAAGCCTCATAATGTCTTCTGGTTTCCAACAAAAGTCTAAACCTACTTTTCAACAAAGAATCTTTTTTTCATCGTTAAGGAGAGATGAAGGTTCCGTGTTTTCTGTGATAGAGCGAAGACAGTCGACTTCTGTACTCGCTGAGACAGGGATGGATATGGTAGCTGTACGAATTTTAATCGTAGTTCCAATGCCATAGGGAACCACACGCTATTTGGCCACTTATGGGCCACTATTGCTGCTTTCCCTTTGAAGGATCTCAGCTTATCGAGGACCTTCAAAAGGAGGTTGTGCGGAGGGAACAGATAGATACTGGACCATCTGTTCAGTCCAAGGACATAGCGTCCACTGCCTCCGCTAACGGATCATCGCAAGGGGACACATAACGATCTATATTCTTGTTGTCTTTCGTCGCAAATAGGTCTATCTGCAGCTCTGTGAATTGACTTGAGATGAAGGAGAACGATCCTGCGTCAAGGGACCATTCTGACTCTATAGGTGTAAACCTAGATAGAGCGTCCGCTGTCACATTGTGGAACCCTTGAATGTGAACTGCTGACAGGTGCCATTTCTTCCTTTTTAACAAATGGAATATGGCCAACATCACTTGGTTGATTTGAGGTGACCTCGACCCTTGTCGATTCAGGCATCTCACTACCACCTCGCTGTCTAGAACCAGTATTATGTGGGTTGAGTGACGAGGAGAAACTTTCTTCAGTGTCAGAAGTACTGCCATGGCTTCTAAAGAGTTGATGAGAAATGACTTGAAAAGATTGGACAAAGCTCCTTGGACTCTCATCTGATGAGAGTGGCCTCCCCAGCCCTCCTTTGAACCGTCTGTGTGGATAGTTACTGACGGGGGAGGAGGTTGAAAAAGTATTGATTTCTTCAATTCCTTGCTATTGGACCACGGCTTGAGAAGCGTTCACAGTCGAGTCGGTAGTGGTCTTAGTAGATCTCTTCGTGCGTTTGATGCGTATTTTCTCCAGACTCCTGTTGCATCCTTAAGCTGTGCTATTAGCACTGGATCTTTTATCGAAGAAAACTGTAGAGAGCCCAGCACTCTCTCCTGTTTTCGTCTTGATATCTGTTTGGATTTCAATAGTCTCTTGACAGATCCTGCTATTTCTTTCCTCTTCTTACTAGGAATGGAAAGCCGATGTGACTCCAAATTCCAGTGGATTCCCAACCACTGAAATTTTTGAGCTAGAGAAAGACGAGACTTTTTGATGTTGATCTTGAATCCCAGAGGTTCCAAGAACTGGATCACTATCTTAGAAGCTTGCATGCATTCTGTCCTGGATGCTGCCCACACCAGCCAGTCGTCCAAGTAAGCTACTACTTGGACCCCCTTTAGGCGTAATTGATGGACGGCTGCGTTCGCGAGCTTCGTGAAAATCCTTGGGGCTACGTTTAGCCCGAAAAGCATGGCTCTGAAGGAATAAAGTTTTCTATGTAACTTGGAGGCTAGGTAGGAGGAGAGGTGACGATTAATTGGAACGTGCCAATAAACGTCAGACAAGTCTATAGAGACAGTATATGCCCTTCTGGGCAGTAGGGTCATTATCTGCTGAAGCCTGAGTATTCTGAACTTGTGGTTCACTATGAACTTGTTGAGTGGCGACAAGTCTAGAATAACTCTGAGTTTTTCAGAGTCCTTCTTTGGAACACCAAACAGCCTTCCTTCGAATTTTATGGACTGGACTTTCTGGATCACTCTTTTGTCTAAGAGTTCTCTGATATAATCTTCCAGAACGGGGGATGAGTGTTGGAAGAATTGAGGAAATTGAGGTCGAGGACTGCTCCAGCTCCAACCTAGTCCATTTTTAATTAGGCTGTGGGCCCAGGGATCAAAGGTCCAGCGATCCCTAAATAGCTGTAGTCTCCCTCCTACTGGAAGTATCTTACTTCTGCTGTTGTGGACCTGAGGCCTTGCCTCCTTGATCACATCCTCCCCTGTATCCGCTTCCTCTTGAAGGGCGTCTAGAAGAACCTCTGGCTGTTCCTCTAGCTCTTGAATGAAAGGAAGAAGTCTGCCTTTCAAAAGCTGGGTTAAAAACTGTTGTTTCTTTCACCACTTGTTGAGGTACCAGCTGGTACGTGGTTGGAAGTTGTGCCACTATCTAAGACACTGCGGTCACAGGAAGTTGTTGTTGTTGCTGTCGGTAGGGTTTAGCCAGCCGAGAGGATGGCCTAGGACTTTTTGTCTTCCTCTTGGGTTGGGGACCCTCATCCAGAGAAGACTTTCTCTTGAGATCTAAGCCCCACTTTTTGAGAAGGTTCCTAATCTCTGTTGCGGCCTTGTCTACTACCTCTTTAACCACTTTATTGGGAAAGAGGTCTTTACCCCAAATACGAGAGGAGATCAGTGTCCTAGGTTTGTGCCTCACTGAAGCCGAGGTGAACACGAACTCTCTACAGGCTCTCCTAGCTTTAATAAAGCTATAGAGATCCTTTGTTACTTTGGCCAGATGGGTTGTGGCCACAACCATGAACATGTCCTGGATCTTGGGGTCACTTGCCATCATTTCTAGTGTCGTTTGCAGCGACATCGATGCCGCAAGTCTTTCCTTTGTCTCATGCTCTTTACGCAAGAGAACCTCCTACAGTTTTGGAAGTGCCTCACTGAACTGGCGTTCAGCAATATCAGCTTACAGCTTCCCCACTGAGAAGGTAAGGTGTACGTCCTTCCAGTCTTCTTGGTCCAAGGGCAAGGTCAGAGATAACGGCTTGCACTCCTCCATGGAGGGGCATGGTTTCGCTGCCTCCATCGCTTTTAAAGCAGCCTTATATCCCTTTTCCAAGAAGGGAAAGGCTCTGGTAGGAGAGGCCACAAAGGAGGAAAGCTTCTTACTCAAGGCAGGCACATTTGAGTTAGTGAAGCCCCTCTCTTTCATCGAGCTCGCAAGTAACGTCTGAGCTTTACTTTGGTCAAAAACTATGACCTCCTTCGGCTCCGTCTCATCCTTTGAGGCTAGCTCCTTCCTAAGATGCACATAAAAGTCCGGATAAGAATCTTTGTTGTGCCAAAATTCCACTTCTTCCAGGGGAATTGCTCCCAACTTTTCTGAGATCACGATCTTCCTTGTGTTCAGCATACCTCCAAGGATTGGTATCTGAGCACAAAGGAAGATCCTCCATACTGAGCTGCTTCTGGGGCCCACGGGATGCTGCAAGTCTACGTATCTCCAGTTTCATTGCAGCTTCCTTCTCCTCATTCTTCCTTTGAATTTGTTGTATAATCTCAACAATGAAAGAAAGAGTCCTTCCCAGTTCATCTGGGATAGCAGACGATGTAGACGGAATAGGTTCTGGGTCTGGAACCGATGTAACCGATACTTCGTCGATTTCTTCCTCTCCTACTTGAGGAGCCTGGAACAGCTCCTCCTCCTGACCTTTTCCTAGAAGGTCCTTCTTAGTAGAATCCGACACCTCCAACATCCTATCATCCAATTGCATGTCTTGAAGGGTGGCTGAGACTTCAGAATCTACCGGATTCTGGGCAATTGGTATCTCCACCTGAGAGCCGATACTTTAAGGAAAATGTAGGCCCTCATCTTCTCATTTGGATGGTAGGGACCTGAGGTGATTTTCTGAAAACCCCTCATCCAGGATCGTAAAGTTTCCCTGGCAGCATCCCTTGACTCCGTTGATTAGGGTCGTCAAAAGCCTCGGTAATCAGGTTAGAACAAACTGTACAAAACTCTTCTAGGCTGCGCATGCTGCGTGCCTTCTGCAATACTGATGTCCTCAGAAGTTCTTACTGTGGACATTACAGAACACACTCCCGCACTTCGGCTGGTCCTACTGTAAAGAGAAGAAAAATCATTGAGTATCAAGTGAAGGCTTTAACTTATATAGAGACATTTAGCTTATATAGAAAAGGTATAAAAGAAAGAAGGAAAGACACATACTTGTATTTCCTGTCCAGTCAATTGCTGAAACCTCCCGAGATATTAAAACTAAGGTTAATTTTATTCTAGAATACCTTATGTAATTTCCTAAACGGAAATTTGAGGTGTAGTTCACACCTTGAGATAAAGTTTTAATATGCGGGACAGAAAGAATACAGAAAGAACTTACTTTCTATATATTGTACGGTCTCAACAAAAGGCTGTACAAGATAACATTAAATATGATGAAGAACTTTAGTGTTATCACAAGCTCTGTACAGCAGTTTCTGCTAATGCAGTGTGAACTACACTAAGAATACAGCAACTACTGTACATCGCATGCTATTGTGCCGGCCGGAAACTACCCCTGTATAGTTCAAAGATATATTATCTTTAACTAATAGACGGCAGCCCACTGATTCACGACTGTGTGGTGGACAGTAATCATTGCCAGCCGATGGCTGAAATCACTAATACCCAGCTGCCGGCCGCTAATCGTATTGGCCAACAGATTCGGGCTGTGTATCCACTGCTGGCAGGCAAAGGTAATAAAACCCATGCCCGCCGACAATACCCAAGAACCAGAGAACCTCTACCTGCCCGGCTGTCGGCAGTTAAGCCGGCAGCCGGGTTAGTGGTGCAACACAATAGTCAGAGAAACAGTATGATGGATGTAAGGTTATAAGGCGGCATTGCCATACGACCTTCCATCCAGAAAGAGTGAACTTATGGAAGGGGAGAATGTAGCATTCAGGCTTCCAAAGAATCCATAGTCTGCCGGGCTCTACCAGCAGACATGGAAGGGAGACCAAGGGAGGTCTGGGGTTCATTCTGCAAAGAATAAAGGGTCTCTGCCGGCCGACACGTAGTGCCAGCCGGCAGAGAGCTGAGCCTGTCCTCCATCCTAACCTATACTAGGTACGGAAGTAGGAAATAGGTTGTTAGCTAATCATGAGCGTGATTATAGAAATTAATCCTCTTCAAAGTGTGTCTTGTTACACGTTGATGATAAAAAAAAATAAAAACATTAATGTTGTATTTGTGTTTTGTCATTATCAGCTAATGAACTCTTTATTATTCACTGACCATTATTAGGAAATACTTATTTAGCCGAAGCACCATATGTGGATTTTCGTAGCGAATAAATTGTTTATGCTTCATGTACACTTTATGATTCTCTCTCTCTCTCTCTCTCTCTCTCTCTCTCTCTCTCTCTCTCTCTCTCTCTCTCTCTCTCTCTCTGCTTCACGAGGGCCTACAGATACCTGAATGGAGAAAATAGATTTATTTAAAATTATTCATTCATGCAAAACATTAACATATTAGTAGAGAGTACTGATTACATTAAATAAAAAAAAAATATATTAAGTTGATGTTCAATAAATAATGAATATAAAATTATTTAAAATACGCTATTCGACGTGTGTTCGAAAAGGATAAAAACATATTAAGTTGAAAAGTTGCCAAATGATGTAGTGTCCTG
>NW_027171783.1:207500-215000 GCF_036898095.1 Palaemon carinicauda | reverse complement strand
TGTAAATCATCAATATTTGATACCGGATTACACTAGCTCAGTTATTCCCAGTGTGTACAAAGGCATCATTATTATTCCATGGAGTTTTTCCTTTGGAAATGAGCAATCATCGACGTGGCTACAGTCTGCTCTGCTCGATTCATCTGGAATTGTGCTCTTGTGTGCATTTCATGATATGCAGTTTGGTTTGGTTAACCATACATGGCTGGATGAGCAGCAACTGGATACTGTTACTGTTCTTAAAATATTTCGTTTTGATTGGTCATTACTTCTCATATATTTTGTTTATTTTTCCTTGTTGGAGCCCATGGGCTTATAGCCTCTTGCTTTTTCTATTAAGGTTGTTCTACTCTTTACAAATTCCATGAGGAGGATAAACAACATAGATGACAAAATATTTCCTTGGAGTACTCTGCTGCTCACTAGATATTCATTTTATAGAACTCCAATAACATTAACTCTGCACTTGTTTTGCTCATGAACAGGCTTAGTCAAATTCACATATTTAAGAGGACTTCCATAATAACGCAGGACTCTCCATAAAATTGGCTGCTGCACACTATCTAAAGCTATTTCATAGTCAACAACTGCCAGCAAAAGTGGATTTCTATGTTCTACACATTGCTGTACCACATGTCTCAAAATGAAAATTTGGTCAGTACAACATCTACTTTTTTGAAATCCAGCTTGTTCATCTTTCAGCTTTTCATAAATCTTTCTCTCTAGTCTGTTTAGAATAAGCATAAAGATTTTAATCATGAAATAGAATTTTAAGTTTTATATGAATTTTAATTTTGATTTTGGTACACTGACATGCTCTTTCAGAAATACTGTTATTGTTAATAGCATTTGACTTCAATTTGACTTTAGCTAGGTAATGATAATTGATCTGCAAAGTGGTAATGGGTTTGCCTTGTATTCGCATGGCCGCAGAAAGATCCCAGCCTGAGACTGTCAGTTTAAGTTGTTTAATGTGGAAGTTACTGCTGTGGTCAGGCTGGGGGAGAGAGTTGGGTTTGGGTACAGTGATTTTGTTTAAAATTCTAGAGAGTTTTTTTTCCATCATTTCTAACTTATTCCTGAAGTCCTATACCTTAACGGGCTTATGTTTGAGAAAAGTTTTTAATTACACTTCTTTCGCTAATGATATCATTGTGAATGACTACTGTATCAGGAGGTGATCTGGTGCTTTCGTCAAGTAATATAATGGCATCGCAGATATAAGCAAAATTTAGGGAAGCAATATCAATCTTAGATGTTATCAAATCTATACACACCTAATTAATCTTAGTACCTGACACCATTTAATTTGGAATACCTAGAGGAAACAGTTTTTTAGAGATATATTTTTTTTTCAAGTTTTACCAACTCCATATATTCAGAACTAACTGAACTATACAAATTTTATGGAGTATGAGAATGTGATCGATTTGATGGGATATGACGTATATGCCAACACAGTGGAATGAACTTCTCACTTAACATACGACCATAATTATGGATTAGTCCAATTATGTGAATGAAAGCTCAAGTTTTATGAAGAGACCACGACTGTTAATTGAGACAGACTTTTCCTACATCATTTCCTCTTTTGTTCCCAGAAACTAGTTCTCCACTTCTCGGAAATTTTTTACCCAATGAAGAAAGATTAAACAGGTGGAATTAAGGTTACTATATTTTTTTACATGTATAGCGTTATTGATATGAGATTTACTATTTAATTTCAGAGATTATGTTTTAAAGAGCATTTTCATTCATATAAGACACCTATTACTTTTACGAATACAATAAAAAAGCTTTCTGACACAACTTAAAACTTTTAAAACTTTAATTCGTTTGTTGACTAGATAATTTATTAGTGTAATCTATTTATCAGTTCCGTATATATAATAGAATGTAGTAATTTATATTCTCTAAATTATGATATAAGTATGTATAGAAAGCTTCAGTCAAATACAGAACAAAGCCAGTAAAACATCCTCCTGTTATATAGGTCTTTCAATTCCTAAATTTTGTGATATATCTTTGTAAGTAGAGACGACATCAAAGGCATAAAAATTATGGTGCTTAGAAATAGTTTTTAAAACTATATTTTTTCTTCAAGATGAGGGAATAATGGGGGGGAAAAAGATGAAAATAGACAGTTACTAGAGTAAATATATATATATATATATATATATATATATATATATATATATATATATATATATATATATATATATATATATATATATATATATATATATATATATATATATATATATATATATATATATATATATATATTTACTCAAAAAAATCCAAAATAGTAGACATATAGAATCTTCAATAAATATGGAAACCTAAACTTACCCTAATTTGGTTTACATATTACCAGGCTCTTTAACAGTTTTTCAAGGATTCTTTTCTGTTCCTATCATTCAATAAATCGAGATATTGCGGTGTGTTCAAATCATTATTTGACCAGGAATAAAAATATTCATATTTATTACTAACCTTAACTATTCATTGTAACATTTCCTATCCGGCAACCCGAAGTATAGTCTTATTTTACAAATGTTCATCATTAATGATATCTAACGTGCATGCATGCCCTTCAATATCGCTAACATAACAAAACACTTATAAAACCTTGACTTATCTTTAATCTATGATGGCTAGAACTCTCTTGGTGGTGTGTTAATTTCTCCCTCCCCCTTTGATATACCACAGAGTCACCATGACTCAATTCGTAACAGAGCTATATCGGTTCTAGCTAGTATTGCATTACATTACTCAAAGACGACTGAGATCCCCGCATGCGCGACCCACATACGTCCAAAACAGACTTTAACTACTCGTTAACGATTGCTTAGAGTCAAACAACTATTTAATATATTTTACCTTACAAAAAACTTCGACAAAAAGAAATGTTATATTATTAAAAAATAATTCAATACAACAATTATAATTTCCTACGCATCTCACATTGCATAATGTTCATGATATTTCCCTTACAAAATAAAAGATAAATGACTGTTTACTGGTCTTTATATATACACTATCATGATTTCATCGTAAGTTACGATACACTCCCAGCAAACAGAAACAATATCTACAGTTATTATTGCCCTACTTGAATGAGGGCTCTTCTCGCCTCAGTAGCCGCCTGTGCTGTTTTCCTGCTCGGTCGGGGGCTTTTGTTATCAGTTTTCTCAGATATGACAACATCAGTCTCTTGCCATAATTCCAAAGGATATAGCTTGACAACAGGTCTCATTACTTGACCTTGTGGAGTTTTTAAAGTAACCACGCGCAAGACATCATCCGGTCCCACGTGTAATTTCACAATTTGGCTGAGCTTCCAACGACTTTTCGGTCCTTCATCGTGTATCAACACAACATCTCCCATTTTGGGCCAAGATTTGTGTCTGATTCCTACCCGATGAGTTTCTCTGAGAGAAGTTAAATATTCTCTCTCCCATATTTTCCACAGGTCATCAAATTTTTTTGTAATGTACAAAAACCGCTTTCCAACATCCTTATTTTCGCCATACAGAGGGTCCTTAGTTTCATCTTTCCAATCTATGACTTCCCTAGGGAAAGATCTCAATCTACGTCCTAAAATCAAATGATTGGGCGTTAGAATATACAACTGGTCAAGATCTCCCGATGTATAACTTAAGGGTCTGTCATTAATAATTGCTTCAAGTTCAGTCATAACACAGGAAAGTTCACTAAAGCTGAGAAAGGCCTGACCTATTACTTTCTTTAGACATGTTTTCCGAAGACCAATCAATCTTTCCCATATAGCTCCAAACCAAGGTGCTCTGGCTGGTATGAACTTCCAATTACATTCGAGAGCATTCAGGTGTTCTTGTACTAAGGAACTTTCTGCCATGTTTTTCAAATAAACTGAAGTCGATACAAAGGTAGTAGCATTGTCACTTAGCATTAAAGAAGGAAATCCCCGACGGCTACCATAAGAAACGAATCGCAGGACAGATCTTTTACTAATTCGATATGGATTCCTCTAGTAACTGGACAAGTAAACAACAAAATATAGGCTTTTTCAGGATTTTGCTGTTTCTCCTTGGTTAACAATGCTCCTGTATAGTCTACCCCCGTAACGCTAAAGGGTTGTTTTCTCTTCACCCGAAATTCTGGCAATAGTGGAGCAATATTTACATGGTAGGGTATCCCTTGTGTTTTCTTACAGATTATACAATGATGAATTACACTTTTGGATAATTGGCGAAGCTGTGGGACCAAATATTCCTTTCTCACACTTGCCACGGTTGCCTTTACTCCCATATGAGCTTGTAAAGAGTGATACTATCAATTTTGTGAGAAGACAACTTTTCGGCAGTAAGATTGGGAATTTTATTTCTGCCGCCTGTGCGACATGTTCCAATCTTCCTCTGCATCTTATAATTCCTTCTTCCAAGAAGAGATTCAATTGTACTGATAAGGTAAATTTTGAAACTTTACCCCTTTTTTCCAAAGCTTTATATTCTTCCGGAAAGTGTTCCTTTTGTAAGAGGATGATCATTTTATTTTTAGCTTGCTGAAGTTCTTCCAGCGTTAAACTTCCAAATTTTTAAAAGCCAGTTGATTTGCAATTGTGAATAAATCGCCTAATCCAAGCTATAGTTTTACAAAATTTATCCACTCTACTAAGTCTTTCCTAGTTCAGCCGATGGGTTTTTTTCACTGTTCCCTGCAAGATGGACTTGAATAACTTCATCCTGTGCTTGTGCTTCTTTCACCCATGTCCTGTCAATAGGTTAGGTGTGGTTTTCTGATTTTAACCAGGGAGGGCCCTCCCTCCAAAAGGAGTTATTTTTTACTTCTTCTGTCCATTTTCCTCTAGTAATCCAGTCGCTAGGGTTTTCTGAAGATGGGCCATAAGAAAAGACGATCCCCGTAGTTTTAGAGTTAATTTTCAATACTCTATTTTTCACAAATACTGGCAAATTATTCTTTATCACTAACCATCCTAGGGCAACTTTACTATCAGACAAAATTATTGTTTTCTCAAATTTATTTTCTTCAAAAGTTTCAACTATAAATTTACACAATCTTGCAACTAACAGCAAAACCATCAATTCTTATTTAGGTACAGTCAACTCTTTAATGGGTGCTACTCTACCCTTTGCCATAATCAGAGCGAAGTTTTACCACTTGCTCGATGGGCCACACAACCATAAGCTGTTATGCTAGCATCACAGAAAATGTGGAGATAATCCGTTTTCTCCAGATTAGTGCCTCTGGAGAAGGAAATACCGAGACTTTTCTCCAAGTCTTTGGACAACTCATTCCACTGTTCTAATAAAGGAAGTAAAAGTAGATCATCCCATTTCAACTGCTGTTTCCACAAATCCTGTGAAAAAATTCTAGCTCATATCGTAATAGGGATAAGCATTCCTAAAGGATCATAAATTTGGGCAATTGCACTTAGAATTTCACGTTTTGTTTGACCGGTCTTAAGATGATTAGGTGTTACTGTTAGTTTATCATCAGAGATGTTCCAATTTAGGCCTAAGACTTTATAGGTTTGCTTCTCCTCTGATTTTATGTGATGAGCACCCGCAATAGTATTCAAAAGATCACTATTACTAGTCCATTCCCTCAAATACAAGTGCGCCTGTGCAAATATTTTGTTTGCGCCAAAAAATAAGTTTATTAATTCATCTTCACTGTTGGAGGTAAATTGAAGGTTGTCTACGTATAATCCCCTTCTCATCATATCCACCATTTCAGTACAACTCGTATCTATTCTTACAGCTGCCAGATGCGATTTAATAGAGGCATTCAACAGAAACGGAGAACACGTAGCCCCAAACAATACCACCCTAAACCTATATATGATTAATTCGCTATTTGGATCCGTTGGGCCTTGCAACCACAAAAACCGTGTATAATTGCGGTCATCTTCTCTCAATTGCACCATAAGAAACGCTTTTTCTATATCACTAATACAGGCGTAGTTGTCAGTTCTGAACTGCAATAAGACTTTGAGCAAATCTGTCATAATATGTGGTCCAGTCCACAGACAGTCGTTAAGGCTCAATCAATTTTTACCTTGTCTTCAGGAACAGTAAAAAACTATTCTGATTGGAGTGGTGGCACTATCTTTCTGTACACTATGATGTGCTAGATAATGACAATTTTCAACTGCATTGTTTTTATCTACCCTTGCAATGAACACCCTATCCTCCTGATCCTTCAGGATTTTCTGATAGTGGTTCAGGTAGGCTTCATCCTTCTGAAATTTTGCACTATGTTGCTTAACACGGCCCAACGCTAGGCCAAAACTGGATGGAAGCCTTGACTTATTAGACTTCCATAGTAAGGCCACAACATATTGCTTCTCCATTTCAGAATATACAATGGTACTTTCAAAGTCTTCAAGAACCTTTCGATCATGTTCTTTCAATTCATTGCAGTCAATACCCACTTTATCTAAATTCAACAAAATATCCAAATCATTTTCACAACACTATCAAATTTATGAGCAGCTTCAATTACTTCCTCGTTAGTTGCTAGCTTTAACACAGTTACCTGGGTTTCCTGCACTGGAGGGCATTACAGGACCCTGTCACAACATATCCAAATATGGTAGGTAACAATATCAGTTTTCCAGCTTTTCTGAATCCGGGGTGTAATATGTTATAGACATTATCAATGCCTACCAACATATCAATGGGTGCTTGCTTGTCCACACGCAGATCGAAATCCTTGTCTGCTAGACAAATTTTGTTTTTACACAACGTTTTCAAATTTCGTTTAACGTTAAATTTCTTAGTATACTCTGGTAACTCATCTACCACAATACAATCCATAATAATCAATCTACACTTATAAAGTATGGAAACACTAACCGTCTCATACTCGTTCACATGTTTGCTTGTCAAATAACCCGTTAAAGCAATTTTTTCCGTGCCTTTAGATCTATATTGTACGTCTTTAAGTGCTGACCTTTTGATAAAGGTTCGTTCTGCACAAGTGTCCAATAGTCCACGAAGGTGTACCAAATGTCTTCCTTTACCTTTTAACACAATTGTGGCTGTTGGTAAAATTGACCTCTACTTGGATTTCTGACCCTGGTCACTTACGGAAAGTGTTCCAACCTACACACCATTATTATTAGGTTTATTTGTTGATTTATTTGTTGATTTACTTGGTTTGCTGGTTTGTTGTTTATTACATAATACACGATGATGTTTTAATCTGCATCCGTTTCCACAAATTTGCTTTTCGCAATCTACACCAAAATGTTTATTCGATGCACACACAAAAACATAAACGTAAAAAACCAAGATGACTCAGTTTCTTATCCCTACTGGCATAAGTTTTACACTGTGTCCACCAGTGTTCGCCTTCACACAATGCATATTTTCTTGTTTGTTGAGAACTAAATTTATTCACATTTCCTTTACTCTTAGGTCTAACAGATTGTGATTGATTCACTGTAAACGTAGATATTGTTGATAAAGTTCCAGGTTTATTTACATCCGT
>NW_027171783.1:175000-182500 GCF_036898095.1 Palaemon carinicauda | reverse complement strand
GATTTCCTCTCACATTTCCACCTCCTGGTCGATGTCTCTCGCCGACGATTAGTCAACGCAGAATAGTCAAAACTTCCCCCGCCGCCCGATCTTGCTCTCCACATCAGCCAACCCATGGATGCCTATGCTCACCTCCTCACGTCATACCCAGAAGTTTTCAATGCTGAACTTTGCCACAAGCATTCAATTTCCACCAAATTTGGTATCTATCTCCATATCAAGACAATGGGGCCCCGAGTGTTCGCCCTATTCAGGCGCTTGGCACTGATTTCTTTGGCAGTCATTAAACAAACATTCACCGAAATAAACAAAAAAAAAAAAAAAAATGGACATTTTCCAAATGGCCTCAAGCCAATGGTCATTACCTTTACACATTGTCCTGAAGAAGGATACCCTTCTGCATCTGTTTGGAGATAGCAGGCACCTTTGCATGTAAACAGAACCAGATCACTACCCCTACAGAAACATGTAGTAGTAATTAAAATAAACTTTAGACATAGATCAAAATTTTCACCTACTGTATATATTGAAGAAGTTACAAAGAAAATAAATGAAGCCATCAACATTCCCTGTGATCACGATAATCAACGTTTGTGGGGAGCTATGTATGTTAATTGTCTTACGACCACTTATAATTAAGTTAGTAAAAGTAAATATGATACCATGTGCCCACTGATTGAATAGACTATAACTGTTAAAGACCACTCTCCTTGGTTTGATGGAGAGACTTTTGTGAAAAAGAAGGAAAACAGACATAAAGAAAGAAAGTGGAATCGGTTAAAAACTGGAAGTACATGGGTAGAATACAAAAATGGTGTGTCAATACAACTACCTAGTTAGAAGTGAAAAAAAGTGAATACTATAAAAGGAAAACCCACGAAACAAAAACAGACATAAATAAGTTATATCGTTTCCTAAATGATATAATGAGAAATGTAAACGAAAAAATGCTACCTGGTGGATACAGTGACCAGGAACTAGCAAATAATTTTCTAGTATTTTTAAATACAAAATAGAAATTAAAACCACGTCATCTGTAAATATTCAACATCAGATTAATTATACACCTGATACACGAATAAAATTTAACCACATAACACAAACCTACATCTCCAAGATTATCAAGAGATCAAAGAAATCACTCTGCACGATCTATTCTCTGCCATTTTCTGAAGTAATTGGAGAGAAACTTCTCTAGTCTAGCCGAAATAATAATGTGAATAGCACCTGCAAGCATTAATTAATGTAAGTTTCCTAAATCTGAGAAAAGGGCCATAGTCACACTAGTTCTGAAAAAATGCTCTGCATTACCCTGAATTAAGCTCATATAGACCTATTTCTAATCTATCCTTTGTTTCTAAAGTGCTAGAATATGTGATACTTGAAAACTTGTCAGTCACTTAGAGGTTATAGAAGATTAGCCTGAGAACCAATTTGCTTACAGAAAACTATACACTACGGAGAGAGCCATATGCTCTGTTGTAAATGATATGCAGGACATGATGGATAAAAATAAATGTGGTATTTTAATATTACTCAATCTTAGTGCGGCTTTTGATAGAGTTGTGCATGAACTGATGCTAAATGATCTACGGTGCATCGGCTTTGAAGATCAAGCTTTCGAATACTTAAAAGACTACTTGGTTGGTAGAAATTACTGTGTGCAACTTGGAAACTCTTATTCATCATATGAATATTTAAACAGAGGGGTACCCCTGGGGAGTGTACGTGGCCCAATCTTATTCTGCCTCTATATTAATGGTCTATCGAAAATACTACAAAGGCATGGTGTGAAGTTCAAGCTATTTGTGGAAGAATCCCATCATATCTTGCATTGCAAGTGCTGTCTAAAACTCTATTTCCTTATGAAAAAAATATGATGGAAAGCATATCACTCGTATCATGAAATGAAAAGTACTTAGGGATCAAAATGTTACAGTGGTTCTTCCTCGACGTTGGAGGTAAACAAATGGATCTCCACCACCACCGCCACAAAAAAAAAAAAAAAAAAAAAAAAAAAAAAAAAAAAAAAAAAAAAAAATTCACAGTACGTAAAGCTTCAACACCATCTATTGGTGTCTTTTGAAAGCTTTGTCATGTGTGGGAGGAACTGTGATATCAAAATTCAATTATTTGTCTTTATCACACAAAAGTTATTATATTTGAATGAAATTATTGTTAGTAATGTTTTACTTGTTATAATGTTCCATCATTAAAAGTCCGTTGGCAACCTGGACTTTTATTTTCAGCTACACCTATAGTGGAATCACCTATCATAGACGGAACGAATTTCTTAACTACCCACAAAATCGGAGAGAATATACATAAACCAACAAAAAGAGGCTACGATAGTGATACATCACAAAATGTAGAAGTTATATAAATAATAATTCCCTTTGTTTGAGGTTGGTGAATGTTCTCGATTCATCATACTTACAGTCAGTCATTAAGCGTCTGGTTTCGTTTTGTAAATTGGTAGTGCTGAAAGTTAAATGGCCACCTGTGTAAACAATATATTCTCATACGTTATATTCCAATTAGATACTGAAATAGAATATACACGTAAAATTTTGCTCATTCATTATCTAAACAATAAAAGGGAAAATGTAAAGAAAAAATGTGCAAGTGTATTCAAATGCTATATTATGTTGTTGAAAAAAAAAAAAAATTCCCAAAAATTGCGATGCGGTGATTTTAATATTTTACGCTGTATAGAATTAAGACAAAGGCGAAATCAAGAATGATTTTCGTGCACTATGAAACTGTAGTCCAATAATATCACCATTTACTGTTATCAACGTGGTATGGAGTGTATATCAGTGTAGGAAGAAATTTAATGCTTTGTAAAGAGGACACAGATAACCAAAAAAATGCCAAACGATAGTGTTCTATTACTATCCTAAATGTTCTTTTATTCAGTTTGATTCTAATTTTATATATATTCAAAATAATAAAATACCTTCGGAGCGTAATAAATGAGAAGATTTCAGTATTTCTTATTTAAATTTATTCTTACAAAGGATTTTCCATTGGCAACTCTGACCGGAAAATAATATCTCATTTTGAATGTTTCCACTCTCTGCATGAACCTATTTTTTCAGGTTGTATGTGAGAGAGAGAGAGAGAGAGAGAGAGAGAGAGAGAGAGAGAGAGAGAGAGAGAGAGAGAGAGAGAGAGAGAGTAAAATAAGCAAATTACATGTTTTATAATCTCAACGTTATATATAGGTTATATATAGGATTTTCCATTGGCAACTCTGACCGGAAAATAATATCTCATTTTGAATGCTTCCACTCTCTGCATGAACCTATTTTTTCAGGTTGTATGTGAGAGAGAGAGAGAGAGAGAGAGAGGAGAGAGAGAGAGAGAGAGAGAGAGAGAGAGAGAGAGTAAAATAAGCAAATTACATGTTTTATAGTCTCAACGTTATATAAAGGTGCACGTGGAATGGTCACATGTTTGGTATAATTGAAGAATATCCATGACCCTTTTGATTACCTCTTATTGTAATTGTTATTGTGTACTAAACAGTAATGGTCTAAAGTATTCACAAACCTTTACCGAAAGGAAAATTCATAACAAGAGCCATGTGGTCAGGAATGTATTAAAGCCAAATTTTAATGATCTATATAAAGAATAAGGAACATTAAAAAGATACTCATCTAAATTCGAACGTAATCCTGTACTAGAGAGAGAGAATATAATCACTTTGTAGTTTGTCATTCATGTATATAATTCATATATACATGCACAATCACACACACACACACACAAACACACACACATACACACACACACACACACACACACACACACACACACACACATATATATATATATATATATATATATATATATATATATATATATATATATATATATATATATATATATATATATACAGTGATGCCTCAGGATACGAAAGTAATCCGTTCAGAATGCGGTTTCGTATCCTGATATTTTTGTATCCTGAGTCGCGTTTTACATGTAAATAGCCTAATCAGTTCCAAGCCTTACAAAAAGTCACCTTTTCTTTCATAAACACGCTAAACTGTAGTAATAAACATGCAATGCAGCCATTTCTATCATTTAATAATTAACACAACCGTTAAAAACAGCCTAATCCATTCCAGAAACCACTATGAGATTATTCAATAATGTAGTTATAGCCAAGTTATCCCCCCCAAGCCCAAAGAAAACGGTCCGTTTTCTTTACTACTGTTTAAAAGTTACGGTACTGTATGTACGTAAAGCATTTAGATCAGTGAAGGTGTATTGTTACCTGTACGTACACCTAAATTAATGATTGATACCTGTACACTCTGAAAAAAAGGTTACAGTTAATTAGTGTGACAAAAAAGTTGAAACTTACCTTTTTATTGAGACGATGTCCGATAGCAAAGCCGCGGCAGAGGAGGATGGCATAAGGCAGAAAACGTAACAAGTGACAGACTACGTACAGTAATTTACACACTTAACACATTAACACTTAAACTTTACGAAATAAAAAAATGGCAGAAATAATTAACACTTAACAATACGTATGGAAAACTATAAAATGAAAGAAAAAATTACTTTAACAATCAACGGTAACATAAAACTTGAAATTGAATTTTTTTTTTTTTGGCTTTTTTATAACTTTACGTTTTTCATATTTTCTAAATCTCTTCTACTTCTTCATCACTTTCTTTTTTCTGTTTCTTTTCTTTACTTTCACCTTCTACTTCTTCATCACTTTTTTTTCTGTTTCTTTTCTTTACTTTCACCTTCTAATTCTTCATCCCTTCCTCTTTTCTGTTACTTTTCTTCACTTTCACCTTCGTCCTGGCCTGCTAATACCGCTGGCCTCTTTAATAAGAAACTATCCATTGAAGCTTGTTTCTGCCTACTTTTCAACACATTTCTAAAATGCGTTAGGCAAACGTCATTGCAGTGTTGAAGCGCACGGCTGGTATAAACTTTTTCTGGATGTTCCTTTTCGACGTAGTCTGCCATTTTATGGAAACATGCAAGAATTTCCTTGATGTCTGCCGTTTTCAAAGGTGCAACATCCTCCTCATCACCGCTAGAGAGCTGCTCTTGAACATCACTCACTTGCATCGTCTCCAACTCCCTCAGGTCGTCCGTCGTCAACTCGTCGTGGTGCTCCTCGATAAGTTCATCTATATCCTCCGCGCTAACTTCCAGCCCCATGGACGTACCAAGATATACGATGTCAGCCACCTCAGACTGCTGAATTGGTTCAGGATCGTCAACGATCTCGGCTTCGCCTCCAGGCTTCCCGAACCCCTCGAAGTCTCGTGCAGAGACTGCATCAGGCCACAGCTTCCTCCAAGATGAGTTTAGGGTACGCCTCGAAACTTCCTGCCAAGCGAGATCGATGAGTTTGAGGCATATCACGATGTTAAAGTGATCTTTCCAAAATTCACGCAGAGTGAGGTTTGTACTCTCTGTGACTTGGAAACATCTCTTGAAGAGATGCTTCGTGTACAATTTTTTAAAATTAGAAATAACTTGCTGGTCGATGGGCTGGAGGAGAGGGGTAGTGTTAGGCAGTAGATACAGGACCTTTATGAAGAAATACTCGGCCAGAAGATATTCCTCGAGGTCAGGAGGGTTAGCTGGAGCATTGTCGAACACCAGCAGTCATTTCATAGGGAGGCACTTTTCTTCCAAATATTTTTGGACAGTCTGACCGAAGCAGATATTCACCCAATCAATGAACAGTTGCCTCGTTACCCAGGGTTTTGCATTCGCCTTCCACATCACGGGAAGGTTCTCCTTGATGACTTTGTGGGCTTTGAAGGCTCGGGGATTTTCTGAATGGTACACCAGCAGGGGCTTTATCTTGCAGTCCCCGCTGGCGTTTGCACAAAAAGCAAGGGTAAGCCTGTCCTTCATAGGCTTATGTCCTGGTAGCCTCTTCTCCTCCGCCGTGATGAACGTCCGACGAGGCATTTTCTTCCAGAAAAGCCCAGTTTTGTCGCAATTGAAAACTTGCTGCGAACTGTAGCCTTCCTGCAGAGTCAACTCTTCAAACGTTTTAACAAAGGCTTCGGCAGCCTTCGTGTCCGAGCTGGCTGCCTCCCCATACCGCACCACTGAATGGATGCCAGTCCTTTTCTTGAACTTCTCGAACCACCCATGAGAAGCCTTGAACTCTGGGGGTTCCTGCTGGGATGTTCCTTCTCCTGCTCCTTCTTCGGCCTGAGCACGCACGAGATCACCGAAAATGGCGGAGGCCTTCTGGCAAATTGTAGTCTCAGTGATGGTGTCTCCTGAGATATCTTTGTCCTTAATCCACACAAGAAGCAGCCTCTCCATCTCGTCATGCACGTGCGTTCTCTTGTTGGAGAAAATAGTGATGCCCTTAGAAGGTGTCGCTGCTTTTATGGCCGCCTTCTGCTTCAGGATGGTGCCTATCGTAGATGGATTCCGGCCATACTCCTTGGCGATATCACTTAAACGCATGCCAGACTCGTACATTTTAACGATTTCAAGTTTCGTCTCCATCGAGAGCATCGTCTTCTTCTTCTTTCCTTCGGCAACATTCTTGGGACCCATGGCTACAGTAATACGTAATATAATACACTACGTAACGTTATATACAGTCTATGTATAGTAAACACTAATACAGTACAGTGCACAGTAACGAATGTTTATTAACGATAACACGTGGCGTACGAATGTACTGTATATTAACACTAAGTCAAACAAGCGAAAGCACACAATGTCTGTTAACGATACCGCGGTCGGAACGAAAAGAGAGGGAGAGAGATGAACGCCAGTGCGTAGGCAAGCTGGGATAGTTGCCGACCAATAGGAAAGCAGGATCTTATGGCGTCAGCTAGTGTCTGAGTAGGGAGATAACCAATAAGTGAGCTGGAGGCTGTAAGTGAGTCTACCCAAGTTCAAAGTCTGGCGGCACGCGCTTTTTAAAATTATTCTCGGCGAAGAGTTGGGATCTCGTAAGGTTTTCGTATCCTGAAATTTTATCCATATCCTGGGGCGTAAAAATCTTCGAATCACTTTTCGCATCCTGAATTTTTCGTAAGCAGAAACTTTCGTATCCAGAGGTATCACTGTATATATATATATATATATATATATATATATATATATATATATATATATATATATATATATATATATATATATACATATATATATATTATATATATATATATATATATATATATATATATATATATATATATATATATATATATATATATATATATATATATATATATATATATATATATATATATATATCTATATATATATATATATATATATCTATATATATATATATATATATATATATATATATATATCTATATATATATATATATATATATATATATATATATATATATATATATATATATATATATATATATATATATATATATATATATATATATATATATATATATATATATATATATATATATATTAATGACAAATCGCTGGAACATGCGATGTCTCAAGATGACA
>NW_027171783.1:145000-170000 GCF_036898095.1 Palaemon carinicauda | reverse complement strand
TTTTTTTTTTTTTTTTTAAATAACTCCTAAAATAATTGACGGATTTCCATATCAAAACAGGGAGCGCTTCATACAATGGCTTAATTTTGGGAAATACTGTGCATTGCCAATTACGTTTCATAACTTTTTTACTTAAGAAAATGAGGCTAAAGCCAGTCTTAGCCACCCACACAATCGCAAAGTGATGACGTCCCTCAGTGACGTTGTTATAACGTTTCTTCCCCTTTACCTCCCATCCCCCGAATTGTTAAACGCCTGTTTAACTCCATAGATAATTGTCATATGACCTAACCCAAGCAATACGAAATTCAT
This sequence comes from Palaemon carinicauda, assembly GCF_036898095.1. Classification (NCBI taxonomy): domain Eukaryota; kingdom Metazoa; phylum Arthropoda; class Malacostraca; order Decapoda; family Palaemonidae; genus Palaemon; species Palaemon carinicauda. The sequence goes on along the minus strand of NW_027171783.1, from coordinate 169,688 downwards.
TGTCAGTAAAAGTTCAGCATACCTGGTAATGTTATTCGTGACTTTAAACTTTACCTAAACACAAGAACAACGTTTTATATCTTGCCCACTCACTTACATTGAAGATCAAGAATGAGACTTATGACAGGAGACGTAAGAAGCCATGCTAACCCTACACTTCGCACTTCGAGCGAGTGCTGGTAAAGCAATAGAAATATAGTTTTCTTTAGGTTAAGCCATAGAACTCATTCTTCCATACAACACAGGTTACTCGATACATCAATTGCCAGGAAGAAAATGACAGAGAGCATTGTTTGATATAATTTATCATATCAATTTCACCAGAGAGAGTAGCTTGAATTCCTTAGAAGGTACACTTTTAAAAGATGTTTCATGTAAGGGCATTGAGATCGTCTATTTTATAAATTTTGAAATCGTGTGTATATATATATATATATATATATATATATATATATATATATATATATATATATATATATATATATATATATATATATATATATATATATATATATATATATATATAGAGTGTATATATATATATATATATATATATATATATATATATATATATATATATATATATATATATATATATATATATATATATATGTGTGTGTGTGTGTTCATACATACTTAGGATTTATTATATTTCAACCTATAGTTTTATATATCTATTTACGTTATAAGTACCAGTACCTATTTTTGTTACTTAAAAAGTATGTGACAAATATCATTGCGACTTTGTCACTGGAATTATACCAGACTTCAATTGATGAACCATTTAACCTTACTTTGAGAAATCCATTGACATTGTCTACATGCCAAGCTGATATACTCGTATCAAAGTATTCATTAGCTTTGCTTTTCCAAAATAATGTTATCACCAATTGCTGGAAACCATAGATATATGATGGATGAAATAACAAAAAAACAAGAAATGGACACTTATAGATTTTACTCATCATCACTCTCGAGGAAAAAAATTGTTTTCTACTTCTACTGTTTTTTTTTTTTTTTTTTTTTTTTTTTTAGTCGTAAACCTAAAATTTTTTAGGATTCCGAGTAGAATATCTCTGAGTGCGATTCCACACCCCTGTTTTAAACCTGTTCTATTATGTTTGATGATTTGTGTTAACCATCTAATCATTATCTACCACCATAAAACATTTTATTGCTCTTCCGGCTCATTTTATATGTGCAGTACACAGTCTTTCCTAACAGGGATTTACTCGGTAGCCTAATAACAATGGGAATGAAGGAAAGAAGGCATGAAGAAAGTGGGGGGGGGGCGTACTAGGATAGCCATAGGTGTAAACACAGAGGGAGGGTTGGGGAAACCTCTGCGTCACAGTTACGTGATTAAGTAACACTTATTCGAAACGCTCTGAAGGAAGGGAAGAAGTTCCTCTTTTTTCTAAGAGTAAACGGGATAATTAAGCACATCTGTCAATTCATTGTACCACCAAAAATTAGGCCAATGTTTGAAACATTCATTGCTGTAGTTTCATGGAAATTCATAAGCCGGTTTGTTAGATATTTGGGAAAAACACTATTACACGGCCTCTGGAAACTATTGTAGTTAATTCATATCTTCATATCCTTCCCTCACTGTACTGTTCTTGTTGGATTCCTTGAGCTTATAGCATCCTTCTTTTCCTGGTAGGGTTGTAGGTTAGCTATTAATAATAATAATAATAATAATAATAATAATAATAATAATAATAATAATAATAATAATAATAATAATAATAATAATATAGGAAGAAATACTATCACACTGTAAAGAGGATAAATTTTTCCTCTTTTAGTTCAATTGATCCTAAGTATAAGGATAGCTAAAGCAATTTTACTTCATTCTTATTTAAGGAAAGGTTACATTATTGTTATGGAATTTGTTAATTATGTTTTAGTTAGCCTATATATATATATATATATATATATATATATATATATATATATATATATATATATATATATATATATATATATATATATATATCGTTCTTTCCTGAAATGAGGAGGAAAGAAGCTGGTTATGGCCTGTAGGAAAAGTGGAATATACCTTATCTTTACAATATACTTTTCCATTCATTACTAAAAGCAACGTGCGAGGGACGAAGAGAGAGAGAGAGAGAGAAATATCGTTACTGATATTTTTTTTTTTTTCATATTCATATCTTTGGAATGAAATAGAATCCGCAAGGTAAACAAAAAATTAATTAGCATAGAGATTTTTTTTTCCATGTCCAATCTTTATGGAGAAACATCTTGTGAAAAAAACAAGTGAGAAGTTTTGCCTTATCTTTTTTAATAATCAATTTTTATATAAGAGATGCTTATAAACCGGAAGGGATTAATATGTAGATACATCGAGATTTTGGTTGAAATTTGTAATCATATTTCGTTTCCCTTTTTAAGGTATGAAGGTTGGAAGAGTCAATACGAGAATCAAGAAGGAATCCTATTTTTTCCCCTTTCTCAGGTCAAACCTTTCTTGGCAAGGTTCAAATAGCGATGATAGGTAGGTTAAAAATGGAAATGTAATTCATGCAACTCCCAACTTCCAGTACCAGAAATTATGTCCTCTTTTGTTATTAGAAAAAGTTGGTGGTTGAGCAAAGGAAAATCTTCATAACTGGGAGAGCTAGGAAGCATGATTGATTTTCTACCATATATATCTTTCAATTAGATAGAAAGCTAGTCTTAATGACACGACAGAGAATTAGTTAAACCAGAAACTTTGTAAAATCAATGACATACTAGGATTACTTATGAATCGAAGAAACAAACATGAAATACCGATGTTTAGTAATAAAATCTTTACAAATATAATATAAAGTTCAACTTAATATAAAATATCATATTATGATATAATATTACATGTTATGAAATAAAATAATACTAAATAAAATTATACAATATAACATAATATAATATAGTATAATATTTAAAGTAATTTATGTTTTTTTAATAATATGTTAAATTGATAATATGACTACTATGCAGTCTCTGATAACACTTTTATTTACCTTTCATATAATGCATATGTTGTTATTTTTAAAGTGGTGAAATAATGAAAGGAAGATTTGAAAAAAAAGATAAAACAATATTAACACAATACAATATAATACAATACCATGCAATCTAACCAAACACCGCAAGAGATGTAATGAAATTATTTATGCAAGGAAGAATTTAGCTATAATTAACTAATAAGCAAAATAAGCAAGAGCTTAGGGCATCGAGGGAAGGGTGTACCATATACATACATATATGTTGTTGTCCAAATAAACTGCAAAATTCTTTTGATATAGAATTAGCCATAGGATGCTCAAGTCAAGACCAGTCAACTATTTGCCTTTATTTCTAATAGGCACTGAGGTTTGAACCCTTTGTCTGGTTAAAATACTTATCAAAAGAAGTATTCCAACGTTGATCTATGATCTGGTTCTAAAGTGAATTCGATGCTAGAACGAATTTATCACTTATGAATAAAAGAATCAAGAGTGCATGTAAATTTATCAAATTTGGCAAATTTAGTAAATTGATTGGCTTCTTTTGTTCAGTGCTTACATGTTTCTGCTTACAAAAAAAAAGAATAAATAAATAAATAAATAGAAAAAGATTCAAGACGGATATATAAAGCTCTTTTGCCTAAGGCAGTTGGGCAATGAGGAATGAATAATGGCAGACCGGAATTCCCCAGGCAAGAAGAAATAAATTATTTTCCCTTCCTTGATGTCCGTGTATTAATGGTAGTGGCTTGATATGAGAAAACGTTGAGCAAGGCAGAGGGAAAATACTAGTTTTATTCACCTCTTTAAGGGTTTAGGGAACGAGTATAAAATCACAGTAAATGCTATACATAGTAGATTCTTTATAAGAAAGTAAAGCATAAATGTAAATAATACCAAGATTGAGAAAGCGGAAACCCAAGTCATGCAATGAACCTTAGAAATAAATAGAGCGGGATTGGAAACAGGAAAACTGATCTCCCTTTAGGATATTGAAACCCTTATACCATACATAGGTCTTTAAGGCTTTTGTAGAAAAAAAGGAATGCTCTTTTGGTAAATATGTACTTTCCATTTTAATCACATTGGTCGTTCTATTGGTTGATACCATTTGGAACAATTAAGGTTTTCGGTCTATTTTTATAAGTATAACAATAATGCCTCGTACAGATATTCATGATTAATTTATTTATTTGTTTTTTAATTTATGTACAATCTCCTTCAAGGTATGTTATTATACTTATTAGATACTGATTATTCCTAATTCAACTAAAATCATTCAAAGGCTATTGACTATTTAATAAGAAAACGACTGATAATAAAAAAAAAAAAAACATAGTGTTGCTAATAATAATAATAATAATAATAATAATAATAATAATAATAATAATAATAATTACCTCATTACTTCAGGAGGTGAACATTACATGTACAGCTGAGAATATTACTTAGCAAAGACTGACAAGCTGACCGCTTAGGAAGAAGACTACCTGGAACTGATAAAATGCAGCAAGACCAAATTCCAGATGAACCGTGGATCCCAAGAACTACAAAGAAGTACGCTAAAGAAACTGGCGGAAAGAAAGAGAGTTCTTTTCACACCCAAAGAATACAGCAGCTGTTTAGGGACATCAGAGAGCTGGCTATCTGGCTGAGGGCTATGAGTTTAGACAGTTCATTTTGGAACTTTGCCAGGAAAGAAAATGAAGGGTTAGAAGATAAAATAATTTACACAAAAATATGAATAATCTCATTTTCGATCTCACGTCTACTTTGTATGAAATACATTAATACATTTAGTGTCATATTTTGCAAGCCATATCTGCAGACGATAATATATCTACAATTCAGAAAGCGAAATCACTTAGGTTTATTATTATCATTATTATTATTATTATTATTATTATTATTATTATTATTATTATTATTATTATTATTATTATTATTATTATTATTATTATTATCAGTAGTAGTAGTATTAGTAGTAGTAGTAGTAGTAGTAGTAGTAGTAGTATTTTAAAAGTATAGTAAGCTGGATCCTAATCAGAAGATCGGATTTAGTTCTGTTGGGGAAATGCATGAGCCATCAATTACTCCGCCCAATTTGGGAGAATGTTGACCCTAATAAAAAAAGAAAGGAAAAATTTTGTACAGAGATCTCCATAATTATGAAAGATATGCTCTTTTTATGAAACATTTTACCCCTCAATTCAGACAGTCCTTTTAATATTCTTTTCCTCTCCGTCAATTGTCCATCTATCATGCAACGTTTCTTATTCTCTTTTTATGAAATATGTATTTTCAAATAAGGAGACAAGAACATGTCTAATTATATATCTGGTAAGCAGTTCTATCTCCATTTTTAATTTGAATAGATAACTAACTTAAAATTGATAAAAAAAAATCAATTAAATGAATATTTCGAATTGAATCAACTGACATTGTTAGCTACCTACGAGGCATAGCCACTTCAAGTAATGACTGGGCTACCAGGCTACTTTGCCAAAAAGGATACAAACGAAATAAATCAATCAAATCCGTTAGCTACAGATGAGTGGCTTTCAAAGTACTGTGACAAAAGGGACATTAGTAAAATGAATCAATTAACATCTTTAGCAACAAATGAGGGGCTTCGAAGGTACCTTGGCGATGGGGACAGCAGGTAAATGAATAGATCAATATCGTTAGCTACAGGCGGGGAGCTTCCAAGCTACCTTGGCTAAGGGGACAGTGACAAGGGGAATCAATCAACTGGTTAGCTAAAGACAAGGGTTCCAAGCTACCTTGGCGAAGGGGACAGTGACAAGGTGAATCAATCAAATGATTAGCTAAAGACGAGGGCTTTAAGCCTACTTTGACAGTAGCAAAATAAGTTAATCAACATCATTGGCTACATACGAGGGGCTTCGCAAATACCGTGTCGTAAAGAACTGTAGCAAAATTAGTCAATCAACATCGTTAGCTACAGACAAGGGGTTTCTAGGCTACCTTACCTTGGCGAAGGAGGCAGTAGGGAAATGAGTATTCAAATCGTTAGCTTCTAACGAGGGGCTTGAAGGTTACCTTTGAATGGGGACAGTAGTGAACTGAATCAATTAACATCGTTGGCTAAATAAAAGGGGGATTACAGGTTACCTAGGCAAAGGCGAGAGTAGCTACCAATAATTTTGAAAAAAAAAATCCGTTTGAAATCTAGATATGGCTTTAATCTTCTTGAATTTGTTTCCCGTATTGGCTGTTTGATATAATAGAGTAACCATCTCGTCTCAATGGTCCATTACTCTGGATGACTTTCAAGTCTTCCAGACTTGAATCATTTCATTTTTAAGTTCCGTACACTGGTTAAATGAGTAATTTTTTTTTTCTTTTTTTTTATGTTTCCTTCACCACTTTATAAAATTGAAAAAAAATTTTCTATGCTTACGTTAAAGAGTTTAATTGTCATATCTTCATATGTAACTTTAATATTTGATATTTTTACTTTTCCTATATAACTTCATTTTTGACTTATTCGAAATATGATGAGAATAAAACAAAGTTAAACAAATTTGTTTATGTAAGTTATTTGAAATGATATATATATTTAATTCTATTCATTATTTTATATAAATATCTGATGAAAATTTTCATTAATACATTTAAAATTTACTGTGAGAGTGAGCTGTGAGGTTGTAACTCAGAGGTGAAGGCAACTAACTTCATCCCAACAGAGAGGGAGTTTAGATACAAGACTTTTTTGAGCAAAAAGGTCATAAAAATTCAAACACTATAATTCACCAAAAGACAGTCTTAAACAGGTGCTGTACACACTGGGGTGTAGAGCGAGATATACAACTAGCTGAACTCAGGACGGATATTGTTTATGAGGTTTGCCTTTTGCCTCGTTGATGTCGCTCACTATCACGCAGTTCACCGTAATGTTGCAACATTTAGCATCATATTTAAGAAAGCTATATGATAGATGTGTCTTTTCAATTGTAGATTTTATCGTGGAGTCTGGCAGGAACGGAGAAAGTAGGTTTCACATCAATCAGTGAAATTTTAATTTAGATATACAAATTATTGTTGGAACAATTTACTCCACCGCCAAAGATAACCATTGAACCCATACAGAAATAAACGTTAGCTGTATCTTTTGAACGGCAGATATCTACACGAAAAGTGGTACGGACAAAGGAAATATACATCCCATAAAAGCCTCAAAATCTCATTTAGATATATTAAGTATTCAATGAGTAATTTACGGCGCCGCCGAAAATAGCTCTCTAGCAGATATAGAATTAATTAGTGTTACTGTAGTTCACATAAAACCCAAAAACCACTTTTGGAATTATTTGGATATCTGTAAAACTCTAGGAGTAGTTTAGGGCTCCACAGTGATTTTTTTAGCTAAAAATTATCACTTACAAACAAAAGTGATAGCCAGAAAAGGCTTACAGAAGGTATGAATATGAAAATTGGCAGAAACAATTTACTACGCCGACCAAAATCACCATTAAACCAATAAGAATGAATGTGTTTGCTGTTGGTTTTTTATGGACGATATTAAAATAAAAATTGGCATGGACAAAGTAGATATCCATCTCATGAATCCCTGAAATTTTAATTTAGATATGTAAAAAGTTCTACGAGTAATTTATGGCGCCACCGATAATCGGCCTCCCACTGATATTAAAAAAATAGTTACTATGACTTTTCTATGGCAAGTATCAATGCAAAAATTGACATGTTTGTAGTTCAAGTAACACCCATCAAACTCTGTGAAATGATTTGGATATCTATAAAACTCTAGGAATAGTTTGCTCCTCCTTGCTGAATTTTCAGCAAAAAGTCGTCATTTACGAGCAAAAGTGACCGCTAGGGCATGCCTATAGAAGGTAGGGACATAAAAATTAGTAGAAACAAAGCTTCAATATATATCTAAATTATCTCTTAAAGTTTTATTTGAATATATTTATTTGTATAGAAGTTATTGACTCCGCTACTTAAATTATTAGCTGCTCCCCCCCCCCCCCCAACCTAACCCCTGGTACGAAATGTATGGTTAGGGAATGACTGGGCTATGGGTTGAGTGATATACCTTAGGAAAAAAATGGTATTTCATATAAAGTGATGCACCTTGTTTTAAGGCAATGAAAATAGAATATAGCGTTACAGTGTATGAGTGTGTGTGAAACACAAGTGATACACGGCCCTTGCTCCTGAAAAAGACATACTTAGGAAAGGGCGCACCCTCCTCTTGACTGACTTACTGAAGGTAGGTCATCTTGCAGGAGATAAGCAAGTTTTAGGTGATCAACAGAGACAAAATCTTCTTTGCCACAAGTGTTGATGAAAAAATTCTTTGGATCGTGATGGATCAGGTGGAAAGAGCCTGTAAAAGGGCCCATTAATGGTCACTAGTTAGTATCGTTGTGCAGAAAATTGTCTGTTGTATAGTGGAAATCTGTCAGCGTTTGTTTTTCAGCAGAGGGTTTGGAAGTCTTCTGGCTTGTAGTAAATTTTCTCGAAACGTGACATAGGAGTTGGAGGATGTTGGAGAAGGTTGAAGATAGAAAAAATTTAGCAGGTACACCATTTCAGTTGTCTAGACATCAATGGTGTTTTTAGGAAATGTCCTTAGTCAAAGAAGGACCCAGGGAAGTTGAATAAGTCAGTTGGAGTCCATGCATTGAGATATTAGAGCTGTTTTCAGTGTGCGATGATAACGTTCAATCATTTCCTTAGCAGCAGGGTTGTAGGAAATTGTCCAATGTTGAGTGATTCCCAGAAGATTCTCAAATGATATCCATAATTGAAAGGTGAAAGTGGTAACGCTTTCAGAAGTAATATGCTTAGGGATACCGGATCTTACTGTCCACACTGAGAGTAAGACAGAGGTACATAAGACAGATGTTGCAGTATCCATGGGTATCAATTCAAGCTAACGAGCAGAGTGGTTGACGATGATAAAAAAGAAACGATGTCCTTGTGATGTGGGTAGGACACCTACTATGTCGATGTATATTTGAGCAAAAAGCCCCAGAGCTCGAAGAAAGGTGCCACCTCTTGAATTCATTTGTCGATATACTTTTGAGGTTTGGCATGAAGTACAGGCGTGGAAACTATCCTTAGCATTCTTAGTAATGCCATGCCAAACAAACTTCATCCTAAGTAGCTATGCAGTAGATGGGCATGTGGGATGTGAAAGGCCATGATTTAAATCAAACACCATGATCATGGTTTACCAGTACTGACGTCACAGAGCAGTGTGGTGTTGGATCCTTCAAAAGCAACGTCTTCCTAACGGAGGGATGGGCAGGAGGTACTCTAATCTTTTTATTGGCCTTTTGCAAAATCGTTGTGATCTAATCCCAGGTTATTGGAGGCTAATGAATTTTTTTGACAGGGCTACGGTAACGGGATTCATATTTTCAAGGACTTGTTGTAGCGTGCAATTATCTTCTGCATTTATGGTCGAACCATGCATCAGATTGTTGAGTGAAGCCGTGCAACAGAGGCCTGTCGTCCGTGTGAATGTCGAACGGTGTACCTTCTAATTGGCTGTCTGTCTTTTCACCACGAAAGGACAGACAGCTAATTAATTCACGGTCGAAGAAAATTAGCCGATTTCTGCCTTAGACGGTTCTCTACAGATGAAGGTCAATGGGCAGGGAAACTCACTGACCACTTACTAGAATACTGCATTAATAGCAACGTTACTAGCATTGATGGAGACATCGAGAAGTGCATGTAACAATAGCAATGTGAGAGCAGCAGCGCTTGATTGGACATTCTTTGTGTTGACGAAGGCCGCTTATTGAATAGGATCACAATTTAGCTCTTTTGCCTTACCCTTGAGGGAGGCGTAGTGCTGGGTGGCAGGAGTGAGGGTGATATATGGCAGGAAACAGTGATAACAATTGATAGTTCCAAAGAATTCTTGCAGTCGTTTGAAGGTTGATGGTGTGGTTAAGTTATGAACGGCTGCTACCTTCTCAGCAATGTGTAGGAATCCTTCACTATACTCCATTGGTGCCGAAGTTACACTTATCATACCGGACTACAAGGACGATTTATTGTAGGCTGTCAAGCATAATATGTAGGTGCCTGAGATATTTCTCTTTGGAGGAAGAGAACACAAGTATGTCGTCCACGTAAGATGCACAGAATGGGAGGTCCCATATGCCATACATGAGGTTTAGAAAAGTGTCCCAAACATTACTAAGGCCAAAAGAAGAGTAACTGAAGTTTTATGTACCGAAGGAGGTGGTGATGACAGTCTTGGGGATATATTTTGGGTTAGTGGGCACTCTCAACCGTCAGGACGTTGAGAGTGGAGAAAACCTTCGCTTTGTGCAAGTAGAAGGTCATGTCAGATATGTTTACTTACTTACTTACTTACTTTGACAGCTGCTTTTCCAGTCCAAAACAGCAGGGGAACCCCACTCTCTACAGGACCTCCACTGTCGATTTATCTTGATCGTTCAAAGTATTCAAAATTTTATATCATGTATTGCTCATTTACTGTTGAATCGTCACTGTCAAACGACTCACAGAATAAGAAAGTCTTCACTTTCCTCTTTAAACCCTTAATGTCTTCAATCATTCGGATGGCTTATGGGAGCATATTGTATAATCTTGGGGCCGAATATTTAAAGGCTTTGGATCTTACAGTAGACATATATCTAGGTTAGAAGAGTTTGAAGTCATCTGTAACTATTCTCATGTCAAAAGGATTTGTTGTCTGCGCAATATGTCGAAATTTTCTGGAGTATTTTGGACGACCAGTTATGACAACTTAGTGGATTATTGTATATAATTTAAATACATTTTTTTCTTTAATTGGCAGCCAGTATAAATCAATTAGTAGAGTGGTGATCCTTTCTCTAAGTGGGACACCTTTTATCAGTCTTACTCCTCTGTTTATTTTGTGTTTTTCATTTCTTATGTTCTACTTTTAGAAAATTGTAATAGATGCAGTTGCAGGAGTCTATCCTGGTAATAACGCAGTGTATCATAAGTTTCGTCACGGAATTATCAACCAGGTATTCTTTTTTAAATAGCAATATTTCTTATATGATAATCAGAAGTTTTTACTACATTATTTATTTGTGCATTGAGAGACAAGTTGCCGTCAAGAAATACAGCTAGATCACGAACTCTACTAGATATCGGCACTGAGTCCTCATTTATGTTCATTAGAATATAACCCAAGCTTCTCACAGTGTTTCTTTTTCCCACCACCTTTAACTTAGTTTTGTTCTCATTTTATTTTAGTTGTTTCTTTGTCATCCATTTTCTAACCCTATCTTGTATTCGGTTTAGTTTCAGTAGTGTCATTTACGGAGAAGTAAGATTGTGTGTCAACCACCAATAGCTTGAACTTCACACCATGCCTTTGTAGTATTTTCATTAGACTGTTAGTATAGATCCAGAATAATATTAGGCCAAGTATACTTTCCTGGGGCACCCCTCAGTTTAAATGTTCATATAATGAATAAGAGTTTCCGATATGCACACAGTAATTTCTACCAACCAAGTAGTCTATTAAGTATTCGAAAGCTTGATCTTCAAAGCCGATACACCGTAGATCATTTAGCATTAGTTCATGCACAACTCTATATATCAAAAGCCGCACTAAGATTGAGTAATATTGAAATACCACATTTTTTTTCATCCATCATTTCCTACATATCATTTCCAACACAGCATATAACTTTCTCCATGAAATATAGTTTTCTCTAAGCAGATTGGTTCATAGGCTGATCTACTATTACCCCTAAGTGAATGACTAATTTTTCAAGAATCCTGTATTCTAGCACTTTTGGAACAAAGGATAGATTCGAAATAGGTCTATATGAGCTTAATTCAGGGTAATCCAAAGCATTTTTTTCAGAACTGGTGTGACTATAGCCATTTGCTCATATTTAGGAAACTTACATTAATCAATGCTTATACGTGCTATTCTCATTATTATTTCGACTAGACTGGAGAGGTTTCCCTCCAATTACTTCAGCTATTGGCAGAAGATAGATCGTGCAGACTGTTTTCCTTTGATCTCTTGATAATCTTGGTAATGTAGTTTCGTGTTATGTGGTTAAATATCATTAATTTTATTTGTGTATCAATTGTATCATTAATCTGATATTGAATATTTACAAGTGACACGATTATATTTTCAATTTTGCATTTAAAAATACTAGAAAATTATTTTTAAGTTACTGGTCACTGTATCCATCAGGTAGCATTTTTATTTTTTTTTACATTTCCCATTATAGCATTCAGGAGATGATATAACTTATTTATGTCTGTTTCTCTTTCGTGGAAATTTCTCTTATAGTATTCACTCTTTTTTGTTTACTTCTTACTATGTAGTTTTATTGACAAATTTCAGTTTTGTATCTTAAATTTTTAACCGATTCCACAGTCTTCATTTTCGTCTTTTTTCTTTTTTTTCACTAAAGTCTCTACATCAAACTAAGGAGAAATGTCTTTAACAGTTATAGTCTATTCCATCAGTGGTCATATGGTATCATATTCACTAATACCTACCTAATTATAAGTGGCCGTAAAACAGTTAACATATATAGTTACCAACAAACGATGGTTATTGTAATCACATGGAATGATGATGGCATCATTGATTTTCTTTGTAACTTCCTCCATATATACAGTAGGAGAAAATTTTGATCTATGTCTAAATTTTATTTTGTTAACTACTGCATGTTATTGTACAGGTAGTGATCTGGTTTTGTTTGCAGGCCCAGGTGCCTGCAATCTCCACACAGATGCAAAAGGCCATCCTTCTTAAGCACAATGTCTAAGGGACATGACCAATGGCTCGAGGCCTTTTGGCAAAGGCCCATTTTTTCCATTTCGGTGAATGTTTGTTTAATGACTACCTAACAAATCAATGCCAAGTACCTTAAACACGCTAACAATCGGGCCCCATTGTCTTAATATAGAGATAGATACCAAGTTTGGTGGGAACTGAAGGTTTGTGGCAAAGTTCAGCATTGAAAACTTCTGGGTACGACGTGAGGAGGTGGGCATAGGAATCCGTAGGTCGGCCGATGTGGAGAGAAAGGTAGGGAAGCTGGTAAGTGTTGACTATTCTGCGTTGACTAATCATAGGCAAGAGAGATCGACCAGAAAGTGGATATGTGAGAGGAAATCCACACTGAGGATTGACAATGGGATGTCAGAAACGAGAAAAATCTAACTATATTTTACGTTTCTAAATAATAATGTGAGGTTTTCCTAACCATATGTGGGTATGGGAGATCCGTTGACAGCTACCAAGCCGATGCCAGCAGATTTGGACAGACCACGTCGTGTCTTGGCGAGTGGCCTTGGCAGTGGAGAACAGCTCACACACATATATACCAAAAATCAAACGTCAGTACCTGTATCAGGTAAAAAAAGAAGATTAGTGACTGGGGAAAACCCAGCCACGACCAATGGCCTAATTTGACATTTTATAGCCACTGATAACCGTTTGCACCTTTGTTCACAAGAGCCCTGAATCTGGAGTGGTAATAGCATAACATCAGCATAGGGTCATCAGTAAGTGTCCTTAGAGGTCGTTGGTTAGGGCATGACCGAGTGGTGGTTAATGAGCAGCTTTGTCGCCACTCCGTCACGGGGCAGGCTGTGTCCTACCGCATTCACGTCAGCTTTTGTCGATGTTGAATAGTCCTCTTCTTTGTCTAAAGTGGTGACATTAAAGGGGGACTGGAGGATGATCAAGTGACTTTCCATAAGGGCATTGACTTTGGTCATCAGATCTTTCCTGGGCAAAATATTGACATCGGATATGGCAGCATATACAGGGTCGGGTAAGCGTTGTACAAAAAGGGCGTGAAATAGGTTTACCTCACAAGAAGAGCCATCTGCAGCAGGTTTCAGGTGAAAGATACTGGTCATTCCCAAAGAGCGAGCGAAGCCTTTCTGTTCCCTAATGATTGTTGAGAGAACTTGAAAAGCTTGTTTATACGGTCAGCTGGCAAAAACAAGTACTGCTCCAGGAGGTAGGTTTTGAGGGTGCCATATGCTATCGGGGTGTCCCCTTGCTTGCAGAGCTAATCGTAGATTTACTGGTAAGTGTCCTTGTGGTTAGCCACGAGAACATATTCTGCTTTGTGTCTTGAGTAAGTCCCGCCTTTTATGCGCTATTATACTTTTGCATGCTGAAATCAGGTGAATGCTTCTGTATTAGCAAAGGGTGGTAGTTTCATGGGAGTGGTGTTGATAGGAGAGTCAAGGTTGGAGGTCGGCATCATGAAACCTGGGTTACTTCAATTAGGGGAAGGCGGGAGGGAGCTCGTCACTCTGATGGTGACCTATGTGAGAGTTAGCTGTGAGGTTGTGACTTAGAGGCATGGTGCCTGCAACTAACTTTATTGCAATAGGCAGTGATTTTATTTACAAGTGTTTCTGAGTAAAAATTTAGAGCGAAATATTCAATAAAAAAAAAGTATACCCTTACAGTGTACGAGTATGTGAAGCACGTGCGGTACATTACATTTTCTAAGATTTCTTTAATATATTTTTTCAACTTTACAGGTCCATCCCAGTAATCAAGTAAATCTTTATTTGCTTCCCCGGACGAGGAATCCCTTCCACAAGAAACGTTCAGGCATCTGTTGACCTTAGCAGCATATTAGGTATCATATTGCATTTGGAGCATTCTATGTCGAATGGGTTTAAAGATTTAAAGGGGCAATCATGAATGGCAGAGGCAAGGGACCGGGACCTTACCATAACAAGGCAATATTTCAGACACTAATCATACTGTATATATATATATATATATATATATATATATATATATATATATATATATATATATATATATATATATATATATATATATATATAATCACCGTCCAAGCTTCCTCTTTATCAAGGAATGGCCAGAAAAAGTTAGAAAATGGCTGATGATGACTTATTAGGTAGACTCATAGGTTCCTCCAAACTCCCCGTCCCTAGTTCATGAAGATGGCGAGGTTACAGTCATTAAAAGAAACAATCTAGCTTGAGCGGATCATGAACTTCCTTTCAACAGATCACCAGGCTTAGACGTTACCAATAGGCTACTTGGGAACAGAACAAATAGTAGGTGTCAACATGTTCAACTAAAGAACATATTAACACGTATGAACTTATGAAGTTCTTCTGATTACACCAGTATATTAAGTTATAAGGATCATTTTCTGGTTAAGAATTATAGAATACTTATTTGGATATTGAATTTATATATTTAAAGAAAGAGGAGACAATGCTATATCTCATTACTTTCAAAGATGATGCCATTTCCAATTTTATTATTTAGTCTTCAAATATCAGGAGAGAGAGAGAGAGAGAGAGAGAGAGAGAGAGAGAGAGAGAGAGAGAGAGAGAGAGAGAGAGAGAGAGAGAGAGAGAGAGAGATTCTAGGTAATCATTATATTGTTTATATTCATATATAAACTATTAGTATTATATGATAATGGTATCAAATGAATGTAAATGAATTTACAAAAATGTATAAAAATATTTCAATTGTGATTATAAAATCTATAAAATATATTGTTTCTATGAGTAAATTCACAATGCTAATTCCTTTTAAATGAGACATGAATGCAACCTTCTTTATGTCTCTTAAGAATTACAAGGAAAAACTCTTCCCATAATGTTATTCTTTTCAAAGTTTCTGAATAAAGTTCTTTCAAGATAAAAATGTCTTGAAGGTGAAAACTTCTTACACAATTAGTTAGAAATGCTTTTCAAAATCAATTTTTATGTTTCTATCCGGGGAAACATAGAGCATCTTTTTTTTGTCATTGTATCATGTTCATTGCTTTTCTTTGTACCTTGTTTATCTTGTTAGCCATTTACGAGAAAGGGAGAAACTTCTTTAAAATTGAGTAACGAAACTTAACAATATTTTTCTGCCTAACTCACCTTTTCCTATAGTTAAAATAACCATATGAAAAATAAATCTATTAAAACTAAACTCTCTCTCTCTCTCTCTCTCTCTCTCTCTCTCTCTCTCTCTCTCTCTCTCTCTCTCTCTCTCTCTCGGTATTGAATTTAAGCAGGTCTCGAACCCACGTATAGCATATTACTGGAATGGACCTGTAAAGTTGAAAGAATATATTAAAGAAATCTTAGAAAATGTAATGTACCGCACATGTTTCACATACTCGTACACTGTAACGGTATACTTTTTTTTTATTGAATATATCGCTCTACATTTTTACTCAGAAACACTTTTATACAAAGTCACGGCCTATTGCAATAAAGTTAGTTGCAGGCACTATGCCTCTAAGTCACAACCTTACGGCTAACTCTCACATAGGTCACACTCAGAGTGACGAGCTCCTTCCCGCCTTCCCCCTCACTGAAGTGACCCAGGTATCATAATGCCGAACTCCGACCTTGACTCTCCTATCAACACCACTCCAATGAAACTACCGCCCTTTGCTAATACAGAAGCATTCACCTGATTTCAGCATGCAAAAGTATAATAACGCATAGAA
The DNA here is from genome assembly GCF_036898095.1 of Palaemon carinicauda. Classification (NCBI taxonomy): domain Eukaryota; kingdom Metazoa; phylum Arthropoda; class Malacostraca; order Decapoda; family Palaemonidae; genus Palaemon; species Palaemon carinicauda. The sequence goes on along the minus strand of NW_027171783.1, from coordinate 153,166 downwards.
GGCGGGATTTGCTCAAGCAACATAGCAAAATATGTTCTCGTGGCTAACCACAAGGACACTTACCGGTAAATCTACAATTAGCTCTGCAAGCAAGGGGACACCCCGATAGCATACAGCACCCTCAAAACCTACCTCCTGGAGCAGTACATGTTTTTGCCAGCTGACCGTATAAACAAGCTTTTCAAGTTCTCTCAACAATCATTGGGGGACCGAAAGGCTTCGCTCGCTCTTTGGGAATAACCAGTATCATTCACCTGAAACCTGCTGCAAACAGCTCTTCTTGTGAGGTGAACTTTCTTCACGCCATTTGGGTACAACGCTTACCCGACCCTGTATATGCTGCCATACCCGATGTCAATATTTTGCCAAGGAAAGATCTGATGACCAAAGTCAACGCCCTTATGGAAAGTCACTTCATCATCTTCCAGACCTCCTTTAATGTCACCACTTTTGACAAAGAAGACTATTCAACATGGAAAAAAGCTGATGTGAATGCGGTAGGACACAGCCTGACCCGCGACGGAGTGGCGACAATGCCGCTCATTAGCCACAACTCAGTCATGCCTCAAACCAACGACCTCTAAGGCCACTTATTGATGACTCTATGCTGATGTTATGCTATTACAAAAGCTGATGTGAATGTGGTAGGACACAGCCTGCCCCGCGACGGAGTGGCGACAATGCCGCTCATTAACCACCACTCGGTCATGCCCCAACCAACGACCTCTAAGGCCACTTACTGATGACCCTATGCTGATGTTATGCTATTACCACTCAAGATTCAGGGCTCCTGTGAACAAAGGTGTGAACGGTTATCAGTGGCTATAAAATGTCAAATTAGGCCATTGGTCGTGGCTGGGTTCTTCCATTTTTACCTGATACAGGTACTGATGTGTGATTTTTGGTATATATGTGTGCGAGCTATTCTCCACTGTCAAGGCCACTCTCCTGGACACAACGTGGTCTGTCTAAATCTGCTGACATCAGCTTGGTAGCTGTCAACGGATCTCCCATACTCACATATCGTTAGGAAAACCTCACATTATTGTTTGGAAACGTTAAATATAATTAGATTTTTCTTGTTTCTGATATCCCTTTGCCAATCCTTAGTGCGGATTTCCTCTCACATTTCCACTTCCTGATCGATGTCTCTTACCTATGATTAGTGAACCCAGAAGAGTCAACACTTCCCCGCCGCCCTACCTTGCTCTCCACATCAGCCAACCAATGGATTCCTATGCCCACCTCCTCAGGTCGTACCCAGAAGTTTTCAATGCTGAACTTTGCCACAAGCCTTCACTTCCCACCAAACTTGGTATCTATCTCCATATTAAGACGATGGGGCCCGGGTGTTCGCGCATTTCAGGCACTTGGCACTGATTTGTTAGGTAGTCATTAAACAAACATTCACCGAAATGGAAAAAATTGGCCTTTGCCAAATGGCCTCGAGCCATTGGTCATCACCCTCATACATTGTCCTGAAGAAGGATAGCCTTCTGCATCTGTGTGGAGATTGCAGGCACCTGGGCATGCAAAGAAAACCAGATCATTACCCCTACAATAACATAAAGTAGTAAACAAAATAAACTTTAGACATGGATCAAAATTTTCTCCTACTGTATATATGGAGGAAGTTACAAAGAAAATCAATGATGCCATCAACATTCCCTGTGATCATGATAACCAACGTTTGTTGGTAACTATCTATGTTAACTGTCTTACGGCCACTTATAATTAGGTGAGTAATAGTGAATATGATACCATGTGACCACTGATGGAATAGACTATAACTGTTAAAGACATTTCTCCTTAGTTTGATGTAGCTACTTTAGTGAAAAAGAAGGAAAAAAAACGAAAAGAAAGACTGTGGAATCGGTTAAAAACTTGAATTACATGGTAGAATATAAAACTGGAATTTGTCATTGAAACTACCTTGTAAGAAGTAAACAAAAAATAGTGAATACTATATAAGAAAGACCCACGAAACAGAAACAGACTTAAATAAGTTATATCGTCTCCTGAATGGTATAATGGGAAATGTAAAAAAAAAAAAAATGTTACCTGATGGATGCAGTGACCAGGAACATGCAAATAATTTTCTAGTATTTTTAAATGCAAAATTGAAAATATAATCGTGTCATTTGTAAATATCCAATATCAGATCAATGATACAGCTGACGCCAAGATAAAATTAAGGAGATTTAACCACATAACACAAAACTACATCAGCAAGATTATCAAGAGATCAAAGAAATCACTCTGCACGATCTATCTTCTGCCAATAGCTGAAGTAATTGGAGGGAAACTTCTCTAGTCTAGTCGAAATAGTAATGAGAATAGCACCTGCAAGCATTGATTAATGTAAGCTTCATAAATATGAGAAAATGGCTATAGTCACACCAGTTCTGAAAAATGCTTTGGATTACTCTGAATTAAGCTCATATAGACCTATTTCGAATTTATCCTTTGTTCCAAAAGTGCTAGAATACGGGATTCTTGAAAAACTATTCAGTCACTTAGGGGTAATAGAAGATTAGTCTTTGAACCAATCTGCTTAGAGAAAACTATATTTTATGGAGAAAGCCATATGCTCTGTTGTAAATGATATTCAGGAAATGATGGATGAAAATGAATGTGGTATTTTAATATTACTCAATCTTAGTGCGGCTTATGATATATAGAGTTGTGCATAAACTAATGCTAAATGATCTACGGTGTATCGGCTTTGAAGATCAAGCTTTCGAACACTTAATAGACTACTTGGTTGGTAGAAATTACTGTGTGCATATCGGAAACTCTTATTCATTATATGAACATTTAAACAGAGGGGTGCCCCAGGAAAGTATGCTTGGCCTAATCTTATTCTGGATCTATACTAACAGTCTAATGAAAATACTACAAAGGCATGGTATGAAGTTCAAGCTATTGGTGGTTGACACACAATCTTACTTCTCCGTAAATGACACTACTGAAACTAAACCGAATCCAAGATAGGGTTAGAAAATGGATGACAAAGAAACAACTAAAATAAAATGAGAACAAAACTAAGTTAATGGTGATGGGAAAAAGAAACACTGTGAGAAGCTTGGGTTAAATTGTAATGAACATAAATGAGGACTCAGTGCCGATATCTAGTAGAGTTCGTGATCTAGCTGTATTTCTTGACTGCAACTTGTCTCTCAATGCCCAAATAAATAATGTAGTAAAAACTTCTGATTATTATATAAGAAATATTGCTATTTAAAAGAGAATACCTGGTTGATAATTCCGTGAAGAAACTTATGATGCACTGCGTTATTACCAGGATAGACTACTGCAACTCCATCTATTACAATTTTCTAAAAGTACAACTCAAGAAATTACAAAACACAATAAACAGAGGTGTCCCACTTAGAGAAAGGATCACCACTCTACTAATTGATTTACACTGGCAGCCAATTAAAGCGAGAATTGGATTTTAAATATATACAATAATCTACCAAGTTGTCATAACTGGTCGTCCAAAATACTCCAGAGAATTTTGACATATTGCGCAGACAACAAATCCTTTTGACATGAGAATAGTTACAGATGGCTTCAAACTTTTTGAACCTAGATATATGTCTACTGTAAGATCCAAAGCCTTTAAATATTCGGCCCCAAGACTATACAATATGCTCCCATAAGCCATCCGAATGATTGAAGACATTAAGGGTTTAAAGAGGAAACTGAAGACTTTCTTATTCTGTGAGTCGTTTGACAGTGACGATTTAACAGTAAATGGGCAATACATGATATGAAATGTAGAATACTTTGAACGAACAAGATAAAATGACAGTGGAGGTCCTGTAGAGAGTGGGGTTCCCCTGCTGTATTGGACAGGAAAAGCAGCTGTCAAAGTAAGTTAGTAAGTAAACATATCTGACATGACTTTCTACTTGCACAAAGCGAAGGTTTTCTCCACTCTCAACCTCCTGAAGGTTGAGAGTGCCACTAACCCAAAACATATCCCCAAGACTGTCATCACCACCTCCTTTGGTACATACAACTTCAATTACTCTTCTTTTGGCCTTTTTTAAACCTCATGTATGGCATATGGGACCTCCCATTCTGTGCATCTTACATGGACGACATACTTGTGTTCTCTTCCTCCAAAGAGAAATATCTCAGGCACCTACATATGCTTGACAGCCTACAATAAAACGTCCTTGTAGTCCGGTATGATAAGTGTAACTTCGGCACCAATGGAGTATAGTGAAGGATTCCGACATTGCTGAGAAGGTAGCAGCCGTTTAAAACTTAACCACCCACTCAATTGTCAAACGACTGCAAGAATTCTTTAGAACTATCAATTGTTATCACCATTTCCTGCCAGATATTACCGTCAATCTTGCCACCCAGCACTACGCCTCCCTCAAGTGTAAGCCAAAAGAGCTAAATTGTGGTCCTATTCAATAAGCAGCCTTCTTCAACACAAAGAATGCTCAATCAATACGTTAGTGCTCTCACATTACTCACGTCACATGCACCTCTTGATGTATCCATCAATTCCAGCGACGTTGCTATTAGTGCAGTACTCTAGTAGGTGGTCAGTAAGTTTCCCTGCCCATTGGCCTTCTTCAGTAGAAAACCGTCTAAGGCAGACACCAGCTAATTTTCCATGACCGTGACTTAATTGGCTGTTTGTCTTTTCGTGGCGAAAGGACAGACAGCCAATTAGAAGGTACACCGTTCGACCATCACACGGACGACAGGCCTCTGTTGGAAGGCTTAACTCAACAATCTGATACATGGTTCGACCATAAATGCAGAAGACAGTTGCACGCTTTAACAAGTCCTTGAAAAAATTAATCACGTTACCGTATCCCTGTCAAAAAACTCATTAGCCGCCATTAACCTGGGATTAGATCACAACGATTTAGCAGAAGGCCAACGAAAAGATTCTGAGTACCTCCTGCCCATCCCTCCGTTAGGAAGACGCCGCTTTTGAAGGATACAACACCACACTCCTCTGTGACGTCAGTACTGGTAAACCATGATCATGGTGTTTGATTTCAATCATGGCCTTTCACATCCCACATGCCCATCTACTGCATACCTACTTAGGATGAAGTTTATTTGGCATGACATTACTAAGAATGCTAAGGATAGTTTCCACGCCTGTACTTCATGCCAAACCTCAAAAGTATATCGACACATGAATTCAAGAGGTGGCACCTTTCTTTGAGCTCTGGGGCATTTTACTCAAATATACATCGACATACTAGGTGTCCTACCCACATCACAAAGACATCGTTTCTTTTTTACCTTCGTCAACCGCTCTACTCATTAGCTTGAAGTGATTCCCATGGATACTGCAACATCCGTCTTATATACCTCTGTCTTACTCTCAGTGTGGACAGTAAGATCCGGTATCCCTAAGCATAATACTTCTGACAGCGATACCACTTTCACCTTCCAATTATGGACATCATTAGAGAATCTTCTGGGAATCACTCCACATTGGACAATTTCCTACAACCCTGCTGCTAAGGAAATGATTGAACGTTATCATCGCACCCTGAAAACAGCTCTAATATCTCAATGCATGGACTCCAACTGACTTATTCAGCTTCCCTGGGTCCTTCTGTGACTAAGGACACTTCCTAAAAACACCATTGATGTCTACTCAACGGAAATGGTGTACCTGCTAAATTTTTTCTATCTTCAACTTTCTCCAACATCCTCCAACTCCTATGTCACGTTTCGAGAAAATTTACTCCAAGCCAGTAGACTTTCAAGCCCTCTGCTGAAAAACAAATGCTGACAGATTTCCACTATACAACAGATAATTTTCTGCACAACGATACTAACTAGTGACCATTAATGGGCCCTTATACAGGCTCTTTCCACCTGATCCCTCACGATCCAAAGAATTTTTTCATCAACACTTGTGGCAAAGAAGATTTTGTCTCTGTTGATCACCTAAAACTTGCTTAATTCCTGCAAGATGACCTACCTTCAGTAAGTCAGTCAAGAGGAGGGTGCGCCCTTTCCTAAGTATGTCTTTTTCAGGAGCAAGAGACGTGTATTACTTGTGTTTCACACACACTCATACACTGTAATGCTATATTCTATTTTCATTGCCTCAAAACAAGGTGTGTCACTTTATATGAAATACCATTTTTTTTCCTAAGATATATCACCCAACCCAGAGCACAGTCATTCCCTAACCATACATTTCGTACCAGGGGTTAGGTTGGGGGGGGGGGGGGGAGCAGCTGATAATTTAAGTAGCGGAGTCAATAACTTCTATACAAATAAATATATTCAAATAAAACTTTAAGAGATAATTTAGATATATATTGAAGCTTTGTTTCTGCTAATTTTTATGTCCCTACCTCCTATACCCATGCCCTAGCGGTCACTTTTGTTCGTAAATGACGACTTTTTGCTGAAAAATCAGTAAGGAGAAGCAAACTATTCCTAGAGTTTTAAAGATATCCAAATCATTTCACAGAGTTTGATGGGTGTTACTTGAACTACAAACATGTCAATTTTTGCATTGATACTTGCCATAGAAAAGTCATAGTAACTATTATTTCAATATCAGTTGGAGGCCGATTGTCGGTGGTGCCGTAAATTACTCGTAGAACACTTAACATATCTAAATTAAAATTTCAGGGATTCATGAGATGGATATCTACTTTGTCCATGCCAATTTTCATTTTAATATCGTCCATAGAAAACCAACAGCAAACATTAATTCGTATTGGTTTAATGGTGATTTTTTTCGGCGTAGTAAATTGTTTCTGCCAATTTTCATGTTCATACCTGCTATAAGCCTTTTCTGGCTATCACTTTTGTTCGTAAGTGATAATTTTTAGCTAAAAAATCACTGAGGAGCCCCAAACTACTCCTATAGTTTTACAGATGTCCAAAAAATTCCAAAAGTGGTTCTTGCGTTTTTTGTGAACTACAGTAACATTAATTAATTCTATATCTGCTAGAGGGCTATTTTCGGTGGTGCCGTAAATTACTCATTGAATACTTGATATATCTAAATGAGATTTTGAGGCTTTTATGGGATGTATATTTCCTTTGTCCGTACCACTTTTCGTGTAGATATCTGCCGTAGAAAAGATACAGCTAACGTTTATTTCTGTATGGGTTCAATGGTTATCTTTGGCGGTGGAGTAAATTGTTCCTACAGTAATTTATATATATAAATTAAAATTTCACTGATTAAGGTGAAACATGCTTTCTCCGTTCCTGCCAGACTCCACAATAAAATCTATAATTGAAAAGACATATCTATCATATAGCCTTCTCAAATATGATGCTAAATGTTGCAACATTACGGTGAACTGCTTAATAGTGAGCGACATCAACGAGGGAAAATGCAGACCTCATAAACAATATCCGTCCTGAGTTCAGCTAGTTGTATGTCTCGCTCTATACCCCAGTGTGTACAGCACCTGTTTAAGACTGTCTTTTGGTGAATTATAGTGTTTGAATTTTTGTGACATTTTTTGCTCTAAACTCTTGTATCTAAACTCCCTCTCTGTTGGGATGAAGTTAGTTGCCTTCACCTCTGAGTTACAACCTCACAGCTCACTCTCACAGTAACTTTTAAAAGTATTAATAAAAATCTTCATCAAATATATATATATATATATATATATATATATATATATATATATATGAATAGAATGAAATATATATCATTTCAAATAACTTACATAAACAAAATTGTTCTTTTTTTTTATTCTCATCGTATTTTGAATATGTTAATAATTAAGTTATATAAGAAAGTGGAACATATCAAATATTAAAGTTACATATGAAGATATGACAATTAAACTCTGTGACGTAAGCAAAGAAAAATTTCATTTCAATTTCATCAAGTGGTGAAGGAAACATAAAAAAGAAAAAAAAATACTTATTTAACCAGTGTAAATAACTTTAAAATGAAATGATTCAAGTCTGGAAGACTTAAAAGTCATCCAAAGTAATGGACCGTGAGGCGAGATGATTACATCAAACAGCCAATACGGAAATCAAATGCAAGTAGATTGAATCCATATCTAGATTTGAAACGTTTTTATTTTTTCAAAATTATTGGTAGTTACTCTACCCTTTGCCTAGATAACCTATAATCCCTACTTTTTTTTTTTTTTAGCTAACGATGTTAATTGATTCAGTTCA
>NW_027171783.1:127500-140000 GCF_036898095.1 Palaemon carinicauda | reverse complement strand
GTACAATTGTGTTAAAATTGTTAACCTAAAGATAAAAGATTTACGATATCACATTCAATTTAATTTTTCAGTCAGGGTATACGATCATTAAGATAAAATATTGGGAAGTGTAATTTCTTAAATTAATTTTTTTTACTGAAGGGAATATATGTAAAGAGGTTGATTTTCTTTGCGAAGCATTAAGCAAACTTAGTGACATTGTTTTTGTTACTTAATTTATTATACTTTAAGTATAAATACAGATTTTGCTTTAAGTCACAGAGTTGCAAGTGGTGGTGTTGCAAGAACGCACAAACAAATTTTTTCAAAATCATTTTTTTAATGTCTAGCATAAAGGGTCACACATCGTGGAGATTCCATTTTTTTTTATGACTAGCATAGTGGGTCACATATCATGGAGATTCCATTTTTTTCTTATGACTAGCATAGTGGGTCACACATCATGGAGATTCCATTTTTTCTTATGACTAGCATAGAGGTTCACCCATAGTTGTGATTCCATTTTTTTTATGACTAGCATAGAGGTTCACCCATAGTTGTGATTCCATTTGGTTATGACTAGCATAGAGGATTTCCAATAGTTTTGATTCCATTTTTCTTATGACTAGCATAGAGGTTCACCCATTGTTGTGATTCCATTTTTTTTATGAATAGCATAGAGGTTCACCCATAGTTGTGATTCCATAATTTTTATGACTAGCATATATGTTCACTTATTGTTCTGATTCCATTTCTTCTTATGACTAGCATAAAAGTTCACCCATAGTTGTGATTTAATTTTATTTTCCCTAGCATAGAGGGTCACTCATGGTTGTGATTCCAATTTATTTTTTCTAGCATAGAGGGTCACCCAGTTGTGATTCCATTTTTCTCATGACTAGCATAGAGATTCACTCATAGTTGTGATTAAATTTTTCTTATGACTAGCATAGAGGGTCATCCATAGATGTGATTCCAGTATTTTCATGTGTAGCATATAGGGTCACCCATAGTTGTGATTCCATATAATCTTGTCTAGCATAGAGGGTCACCCATAGTTGTGATTCCATTTTTTATTTTCTAGCACAGTTGTCATATATATCGTTACTCTTTTTGGACGCGTTACAACCAGACAGCCTAAGCTCACCATTGTCGTGCTCCTGGATTTCAAGCTAGGCTCCTGTTCAATTACTTGTGAGGCTTACTATTCAATTATAGTTCTTTCTCGAGAGTCATTTTTTTTTTACAGTAACTCTGCATTTTGCCCAGCTCCACCTTCATCATTCCTTCCATGAGATTCTTGCGTAAGGCTAGAGCGTCCTTCCCCTCCGTGTAATTTCTTGCATGGTCAACATCATACCTTGTGCTGTTGAGTTTGTTCTTGTCGCTGTCTCCACAAGAAATTAGCAAAATGACTGCTGCTGAGATCAATGCATTTATGGATTTGGTAGAACGACAAGGCTATGAGGTAGAGGCATTGTGAAGGTATGTGCGGGAACTGACGGATGAAGTCAATTCCCGGAAAAGAATGGAGCAAGAAAGGATGCAGTATGCAAGAGAAAATGCAAGAGCATTTGAATTAAAGAAGCGGGAAATAGACGCTCAATTAGCCCAGGTCCATAACTCGCTACCTCAACTTAATGGTGCCAACGACCAGCAGGACAACTGCAGGGAGTACCAGTACCTTGAAGGAGTCACCAAAGAACTCCCTACAGTGGAGTTCCAGATAACCATGTCCCAGATCCATAGGAAGTGTGGACTAGGGGCAGTGAGTGATCTCAGACATGAGGGCTACAACTTGCCTTTGGGTCAAGAGCCCATGAAGGTGGTACAGCAAGTGCCCCTTAGGTGCATGAAGGCTGCCAAGCCAGAGCCCAAAACAGTGAGGATGCTTCCTGCGGGGGAAGACGAATGGATTGGTGACATTAACCTTGGGGAAATACCTTGGTTAGGTGAGGAGGCCCAAGAGTCTTCCTCCTCCAGCAATGAGTCTAAGACTCCTCCCCGAGAGAGCTCCCCAGCTAAAGCAGTGATGCTTCCCACCAGGCCAGAGGTCTCAGAGGAGGACCAAGGGGAATCACCCATCATTCCAGAGACCCCAAGAGGCCAAACAGAGCCCATCAGATTTCAGCTGTCGGACAAGATGCTGAAAAACTACAAGGAAACTGCCTATTTGGTCGAAGCAAAAATGATCTCTCTCTCAAAGCAGAACTTCCTGCAGAAGGACGGGGTGCTCCTCAGAATCACCCGCAGCCCTCACTATCCTGCCGACGGTATCACTCCTACCCAACCCACTGACAGTCCTAAGGGACCATAACCCAGCAACTTACTTGACTGAGCTACGTAAGAAGAATAAATGCAATAGTTTATTCAGGATTCATCATTCATTTATATATATGATTTATGCATTGAACAGATGAATAGAGAGACCGTAAGCTGAATTCCTTTTGTGTAGATTAAAGTTTATTATGTAAATTACTTCACACTTTCGTCGTTAATTTCATTGTATTCTTCAATCATGTCAGTATATGTAAATTATACATTATTTTTAAGAAATATCTTTTTATCTCACATATTTTTCTTACACTGTTTGAGAATGTACTGTAACCCATACGAGATATGAACAAGGGCTTATGTAATTTTTTTTTTTTTATTGTTATTAGGTATTGCATCATGTTTGAGAGAAAATACGCAGTTCTGATAATGTGCCATGTGCTTTGGAAGATTCTGGAGGAACCTAGTGATAGGTCTTATCTTTTTTTATTTCAGGGACAATGGGTCGGCGGAGCTAGCTGATTAGGAGAACCGTCCTGCGTTGCCCGAGTACGCTTTAAGGAGAGCAATACTTGGTAACTATTTCGTCTTCATTAGGCCAACCACTACGCTTCCAGAGCGAATGGAATGTTCGGGCAGTAGCTAAGTTTCATATATAAAGGCGACCCCAGGGTTGCATAGATAGATAGAGAAACCCAGCCTTGATTCATAGTAATCTCCTCACCTCTCTCTCATACTCAGCCCAGTGTATAGTTTTAGTGAAATTCCGAAGTCTTAGTGTAATGGGTTTTTGTTAACATAGTGAGGACTTATAAAAAGTCTCTTAAAATTTTTGTAAACGGCCCTGTATAGAGGTGAAAGATAATTTTATTGTGATTTGGTTATCTATTTTCATTAAGTACAGAATTTACATATTGTATTCAGATTTAATGCAAAGTGAAACAATTTATTGTGTAATTTTCGGTGTAATAATTACTTTTAACATTTATTCAGATTTAACATCTCAAGTCGAGTAATCATATAGTTTTTAGCTTGTTATATTTTTGTCTTGATGTAAGTTTTGTTCAGACATATTTCGAATGATTTATTTGTTTTATGTAAATTCTTTTAAAAGTGTTGCAATTTATATAGAATATATCTATTTTTATAAAGAGTGTATAATTTTAATCATCAGTGTTTATTACAACCTCGCTCGTATCCTGTAAAGAACTGTAATAAATTTGCGTAAGTAATTTTAAAAAATAATTACCAAGTTTTGCTTTGAGGGTACTTGAGAAACCTTTAGATATTCAGTGTTTCATATATTGCCATCTGGTAGTTGTTTCACATTTTCAGAGTTCGGCTATCAATATTTCTAAGTGTACTAGATTTGATGTAAAAACAAACAGGTGAGTTTGGAATTCAAAATGTTGTTTAGCTTGCCAAACGAAATACACACACACACACACACACACACACACACACACACATATATATATATATATATATATATATATATATATATATATATATATATATATATATATATATATATATATATATATATATATATATATATATATATATATATATATATATATTTATGTTTGATTTGAAGACACGAGCCTTATCATAATATATTTTTAGTGCCCAAACAAGGAAGCCATCTTCTTATAATATATATATATATATATATATATATATATATATATATATATATATATATATATATATATATATATATATATATATATACATATATATATATACATATATATATATATATATATATATATATATATATATATATATATATATATATATATATATATATATGTGTGTGTGTATATATATATATATATATATATATATATATATATATATATATGTATATATATATATATATATATATATATATATATATATATATATATATATATATATATATATATATATATATATATATATTATAAGATAGATTATATGTATATCTCTTTACGTAACTATATACTGATATGCGATAGTAAGTTTCAATGATACGTTTTAACGTATTCTTACTAAACAAATATATAAATTATGGTAAACATAGCACGTATGTATAAAGCTCATGACAATGGAACCTAATTAATGGAAAATCCTATTTATGCTGCAACCACGGATATATTCAAACAACTCAGATTAATAAATAACTAGCTGGAAAATATATTTCCTTGAGTATTGAAATAGGACTAATCATTTACTTAAACGCGCATATAACTTGAAATTAGTTTTTGTATACCAACTTGTGTCCTATTTAGGTTTCATTTAATAACATATTAAATATCAATGTTCTATTTCAACAAAAATCATGATAACTCTCTATATAACACTATAGAAGTAGTGAGGTTAATTTACAACCCCACTATCCCTTGCCTATGCACTTGGAGCCTGCCTACTGCCATCAATCGTGGAAATAGGTATCACGTCACCGCGGATGTTTGTACGATTTTCTTTTTATCATATCAACTAGTGTTACTAACAATGACCATTCGCCAGGATATTTCTCCTGTGGTTCTACAGTTGATTACTGATACTTATTATGAGATAAAAAGGTTGACAATAATTGGAATAAAATATACTAACTGGCAATTTCAAGGGAAACATCATGGCAAAACGTTCTTCTTGCAAAGATCACTCTGTTCGTCTGAAGGCTGGGACTACGGCTGCTGCAGGAAGGGTCGGGTCATGCCCCCTACCCTAGTAGACACTGACAGGCGATGACAATGTTATGGCAGATTCTTCTACTAGTAGGCTATGGCTGGTAATTCACTAGTTGGGTGAATAATGTTACATTTGTGACGTTGGTCGAAAATGACGCCAGAGCTGAAGTGGTGTACAAACAGTTGGTTTATATATGGGGATATCAGAATAACCAACCCACCCAACTTCTCCGTTTGATTTAATTACATTAACGGTTGATTTTGTTTCATGTTTCGAGAATTTTCCCTTTATATTTTATTGATACGTTAATGATTTTATGCATTCTCGCTAAAATACTCATAATACACAATTTAAATTAAATGTTTCCACGTTGTTTAAAATACACATAGGTAATGTTGGTAAACGTATGTTGAACGAAAATTTCAAAATAGTTTCGTTTTTAGAGTTTGAATTTTTATTCTTTGAAATAATCATTATTACATTATCCTTTTCTTATGATTCTTATACATAGCATAGATAGGATATTTTTGCATTAATTGTTAGCTTTACTTTGCTCGATAGAGCTTCTAATGCAGGAAAAAAATATTTTTTTTTTTCAGACACGCCATGTAGTTCCCAATTAGTGAATTTCAAACGAAATCCTCTGAAATTTGTTTCATTAGCTTGAACGCCGACAGTACCAATGGCACCTCATGTGTTACTGCTTAACCCTGGCTGATACCTAATCTAAAACGGCCACATTCAGACGGCTGAAAGTTGAAGCTGGTTCCCATGCTGTAAGGTGAGGTCATACCTTAAAAAAAAAATAACAAGTTCTTCAGGCATTATTCCATACTGACATATCTCATAATTGTGATATTGCCATACTTTGATAATTTTTTCTTGGTTCAGCTTTGCCATACCGAGCATAAATGTTGGCGTTTCTACGGATTTCTCAAGTACAGAGGTAGGAGCTTCTAGATATTTTTAACCATTTATTTATTTATTTATTTTTTTTTACTTTAGGTTTCCTACGTGACTTTAGATGGAATTTTTAGCAATACTCAATTCTAAAGATATCAAAGTGTTTATTTCTTATGAAAGTAAATATATAAAAAGAATAATTCAAACAAATAAACATGTCCCATAAATAGAAAGCTTTCTACAACTAGAACCGTTAAAGACAAGGCAGCTACAAATAACTCGCTAAAGTATCAGGGAAAAAATAGCCAAATGACAGAGATGAACCAAATATATTTTCAAATGCCAGATATAAATTTCGTATCACCACATTTTATACAATTGTTGACATACTTGAAACTCAGATGAAAAAAGAGGATAGATATTTGAAGAAATGGCAGAGAGATTTTCTTTTTCTATTGATTTACCACTATCACACAATGTCCCTTCATCTGTTAACACTGAAAGGTGCAGTCAAAAGCATAGTAGTGCTTACCCAGAGGATTTCAACCATAAGTTCTCAGCTGAGTTTCAGCAATTTCATACATATATCCTTTATAAATTCAGTGAATCAAAAAAGTAGAAACCAGATTCAATGATGCTGAACTTTTAAAAATATTTGTAGATGATAACATTGAGTTTGCCTTTCTAAATATAGACATTGGCTTTCGTATATTGCTTAACATTACTGGTCGAAAATTGTTCAGCTTTTCTCAGTTGAACAACTATGCAACGAGGCAGTCTGGATGCCTTACCTCTTTTAAGCATAGAAGTAGATGTGCTACAAAAAATCAGTTTTGAGGATCTGAAAAGACATAGTAGTTAAAAAAGCACGATAACACTTTTCACATGTAAGGGAAAGTATACAAAAAATAAACATTGGTTTCTTTCTTACTATTAGATTTGTTTGGTTTTGATAGACAGTTTATTTTATTGTGTTGTAAAAGGAGGAAACTTTTCAAAATTGAGTGGAAATGAAAAAATAAAAAAAGCTTTCATTCATAATGCCAGTTTTCTTGATTTTCGATGGATAAAATTTTGTTTTGTTATTATGTAAAAAAGAAAAATGCGAGGAAACGTTTCATATGCAAGTGAAAGTATACTAAAATAAACAGTGTTTTCTTTCTTAATATTACCTTTTTATATTGATTTATGAAATTCTGAGTTTTTAATTATGTTTACATTTTGAATAACACTTATGTGAATGGGAAAACAAAGTCTTAGGTGCTTAGGGCCTCAAAGTCTTAGGTGCTTAGGGCCTTGATGTTAAAGGTATACTAGCGAGACTGTGGTGTTTATTTCCAACTGTTTCTTTGTATCTCTCTTTGATTTCTCCATGATGTGGAAACCATTGTTTTTATTGTGGAGGATACTAATTTGAGGGACACTTTTTTGTTAGAAACAAAAATAAATATATTAGTGTATAAATTCATAGGTTTATATATATATATATATATATATATATATATATATATATATATATATATATATATATATATATATGTGTGTGTGTGTGTATGTGTGTGTCTGTGTCTGTGTTTGTATATATATATATATATATATATATATATATATATATATATATATATATATATATATATATATATATATATATATATATATATATATATAGATAGATAGATATGTTCGAAATTATATGAATATAGATTTATGATGGGTTTTCATAAGATTTTGGCTTTCTATTCCCCCCGATTGAATATTTTACAATAACTATCTAGTTATTTTCCTTTTGTTTTTAAACTTTCATAATATATTCTTTTGGGGGAGTCTAACCCAAAGAACAGCTTCAATCAAATTGATGTTCTAGCCTATTGGAAACGTCCCTGTCTGGCTATCTGCTTGACTGGGGTTCTAGACCTGCTTAACCTCGATACTTATTTTGCAGCGTCTACTACCTCACCATTATTTTAATCTAAGGATATGCTTTTAGTCGATGCCTATATGTGTATCTGCTGAGTCATCATCTGCCATTGCCTGTCCTTCCCTCTTCCTTAGCTTGTTTGGGAAGAAGCTTTGGACACTGATTATTGTATATGTGTATTTACCCCAGTATTCCTACTAGGGTATTGTCAATATCGTTTGCCATTTATTATTGACTTTTAAACCCTAAAACTCTTTTCCTAAGTCTGTTGAAAGTCCGGAAAGAAATAAAAAGACCTGAACTTATGGGCTATAGAGACTTGTCTCCCAAGCTTTTCCTATTGATGTAGGAAGAAGATATATGGTCAGAAACCAACCATGCTTATCATGAGTGGAAGCGAAATATAGAGAAGGAAAATAATCCACTATAAAAAGATTACTTAAACGAAAGCAACCGTTTTAAAAAAGGTGTTCTTCTTCTGTCAGTTGCTTTTCCTCTTTATTTTTTTTTACTAAGTGTGTCTATCGAGCTATGTTGTTGATATCAATAAAATATTGGAAATATAGTTTATGTTTTTCATTAAGGATCATCAAGAAATCTTTGAAATAATTGTTTTTTCATAAATGAGGAAGAAGTTTGACAATTATCAAGTGTTTTTATTTTGTGAAAATAACTGTGGAACAATGATAATCGATCTTCATATAATTTTTGTTATATGCTGAACAATCTTTACATAAACATTCTTTCACGCAGAAATATCTTTACATAATTATTGTTTCATGCTAAATAATCTCTTCATAATTCTTCTTCTATGCTGAGCAATCCTTACATTATTACTGTTCTATGCTGAACAATTTTCTATTCCTGCCTATACTTTTTCTTATAATCTTCTAAGTTACATCAATAATTCACCTCAACAGACTTTTGTGCAATTGGCCAGCTATCAGGGCCAAAACGTTCAATTCTAAAGTGTTAAATTTTTATGTGCAGTTAAAGCTTGATATATAAAAGATAAATAGAATATAAAGAAGAAAAGAATTTAAAGAAATTTTGCTTTTGGTTTAATAGATAAGAAAAAAATAGGAATAAGTATATTTTATCATTAAAACGGATAACAGAAAATATGACAAGTTTCTTTACCAATTAATCTTTCGATGTTTAAATTCAAAAAGTTATATTTTTCTTTTCTGATTTGGATCTACTGTAAGATAGTTCGATCATTTCCTTCCTTCTTAACTTTCGTGTAATTCATCATCTCCAGTAACTATCTCGTGCCTTCTGCAAATCATCATCATTATCATCAGAGACCTTTTCCCAATCATCATAAAATCCCAACTTTTTCTCACCGCCAATATCTTCTTCTCCCTCCTCTGATGTTCAATGCATTAGTCATCTTATATATCTAATACATTTCGTCAGCATTTCTAAATAGTCCTTTGAAAACTGAATACAATCTAAAATTATCTAATAATTATAGTTTATCCAATGAAATATATTTTATTTTATTTTACTAATTTATGAAAAAGAAAATAATCCTTCTTTGCTCTATTATTTCTATAAACAAAACCATAATTTTATTTCATAAAATACATGTGTAAATTTGATAACAGATGATCGTATATTTCAGACCGTTTTTCATCTGTAATCTATGGACACAAAAGAGAATGATAAGCTCTGAATCTACGGTTGGAATTAGAATATTTATTTTTATAGTAAAAACCACATTCTTATTTAGGAGAGAGAGAGAGAGAGGTACTACGGAGGATCCCCTTCTTTTTAACTACGGTTGTAGATTATCTGGTAATAATAATGATAATATATAAGAAGCTTAACAAAAAGTAAATGATTTAATTCTTAAAATGTTAATGTTTTTGAATTTATTCCATAGTTTTCATGTATTTTCAGATGAAATCTTAGAATCATATGCATTAAGTAAAGACGAAGACATATAATCGATTAAATCCACAACAAGCAAACTGTAAGAGGGGAGAGCTTAGTTAGTAGATGTTTGGACAGGTCATAGGAGCAAGTATTAATAGCGTTGAGAATTGGTCTCAGAGGAATACCTCTTTTGTGAGTCTTTGGGGCACCATACATAATCTTGAGAAATCTAGGTAAAGACTTAACTATGATTATAAGTAAACCGAATAAAGGTCATGGAGTTGTAATACTGGATAAAGCTGATTATGTAAGGAAAATGGAAGATATCTTAAATGATAGGTCTAAGTTCAGAGAGTTGGTGTCGGAAGACCCCTTAATTCACACTTTAGATATGGAGAATAAAATAAACTACAGAGTTCTTAAGTGGAAGAAGAATGGCATATAGTCAGACGAAACAGCCTCAGCAATGACGGCAACAGGAACACAACCTGGTATTATGTATGGTGCCCCTTGGCAAATATATTTCTATGTTATTGTGAAGGGAAATGGCTGAGCGATTGTCCTGTGGAATTTAAGCCTTTTTTGTACCGTCGATATGTAGATGATACATTTTTACTTTTCAAAAATTTAGATCACGTAAGCCAGTTTTTAGATTATTTAAATGCAAATACTTTGCCTTTTCTCGATGTCCTGGTCTCTCGGAAACACAATACCTTTGGAACTTCGGTATTTCGAAAAAAAAAAGAATAAAAAAAAAAAAAACACTATTGCAGGACTAAGCACTCATTTCTTAGGATCGGAACCAGAAAATCTACAAAATTAATTCTATAAAAACATTGTTATATAGATGTTATCATGTATGTTCAACTTATATGGGGTTTCATGAGGAAGAAAATATTCAAAATATTTTTTTGTTAACAATGGGTTCCCTCTGAACCTCTATTACAATCAAGTCAAGAAGTTTTTATGTAAAATTTACAGTCAAAATTTTGAAATTTAAACGGTCAGTAGAACAAAGTATTATGTCTCCTTTTCGTACTATGGATATGTTTCGGAAAGACTAAAAACAGAGGTTATGAGTGTTGTGGGGAAGTGTTATCCACACATAGATTCAAAACTAATTTTTGCTAACAAGCTCTCAGTGGCTCACTTTTTAAATATAAGGAGAGTCTGCCTACTCCCTTGTGTTCCGGTGTCATATACATTTTTAAATGTGCACTCTGTAATGAGTGCTACACGGGAAGCACATCAAGACAGCTACAGTGTAGGATTTTGGAGCACATGGGGAGATCGGTACGAACCAATTTCAGCTATTTATGACCACGCATTCAAATCTAGTCATGTCATTTCTAAGGAAAATGTCAAAATTACTGACAGACATAGTAGCGTAAGGCAACTGAGAATCTTGGAGTCTTTATACATTTTTAAGACAAAACCCAGCTTGAATGAGGGTTTACCTGATAGGCAGATAGGCTGAGGATGACATAAGTTATGTCGAAAGCTACCGAATAAAGATGATGATAGCAGCATTGACTATCTTATTTCTACTAAAATTACGATTCCCGAGAGGAACCCAGCTATCAACTATATATATATATATATATATATATATATATATATATATATATATATATATATATATATATATATATATATATATATATATGTGTGTGTGTGTGTGTGTGTGTGTGTGTGTGTGTGAGTGTATGTATATATTTACTGTGCATACTTATTTGATATAAATGACTTCTGGAACGTAACAGATGAAACTCCTGTAAAATTCGAATGAGAGTAGCAAAACAATAATTAATAATGGTGCATATTACAGGAAAAATTATAAATCATTTGAAAATACAAAATAGTGAATAATAAGGTATTTTACTAAAATAAATGATGACGTAATATGAAAAGTTAAAAATCACTAAAAGAAGAAAATAAACAACATTTATAGAAAAACCGTAAAGAAAAAAATTCTAGATAAGATAACTAAATTTAGCTATAAGGAAAGCACTACCGTATAATGATTTTGTAATAAGAAAAGTTAAAATCTACTTGGAGGAAAAAATAAAGAACTTTCAGGACAACACCGGAAATCATAAGTTATCGATAAGCTTATAAGAATCCTAACACATTCGTTCAGAAGCCGTTTATGAATGGCAAAGCCAAGGGACAGGGCAAAGCCCTAGTTAGCTGTACAATGTCCTAAAGATCAACTATATATACATAGGATCAGAGCCCAAGGCGCCTCTCCACCCAAGCTTGGACCAGGAAGGGCCAGGCAATGGGTGCGGATGACTCAGTAGGTAGATTTATAGACTCTCCTAAATACCCATCCTTAGCTCAAGAGGATATCAAGCTTACAAACTCTACAAGAAACTATCGAGGTTAAGCGTGACTCGAACGCCAGGCTGGCAGATCGCCAGGCCAAAGATGTTTCCAATGAGTCCCCACAACCCTATGCAATGGAATATTCTCAATGATTGGATATTACAAGACTCATATTTTCCGGTTAACATCTTAACTAAAAGCAAACTACTTGCCCTGTCGCCCCCCTCATCAACTCCCATTCAAAAGAAATAAATTCAGAGCCTTCCACGTGATAGAACGAAATGCAGAAGACACCGGTGTGATAGCTCCCTTCATCTTCCCCTAAATCTCTACTCGTTCTTCCATTTAGATGGAGATCTTTCAAAAATATCGTCAATCTCTCATAGCATTTTATACTAACCTCAGTCGGATATCTGGTTAAAATCGGATCATTGATTCAATTTATA
This sequence comes from Palaemon carinicauda, assembly GCF_036898095.1. Classification (NCBI taxonomy): domain Eukaryota; kingdom Metazoa; phylum Arthropoda; class Malacostraca; order Decapoda; family Palaemonidae; genus Palaemon; species Palaemon carinicauda. Next base: position 127,592 of record NW_027171783.1, on the reverse strand, counting down.
AAAAGGATCAGAATTTGCGATCAAAACTTTTCAGCTCAATTGAGCTGGAAATTGTTAGAACGGGGGACATCAAAGCATTCATTTGGCCAGGT
>NW_027171783.1:67500-117500 GCF_036898095.1 Palaemon carinicauda | reverse complement strand
GCTACTAAAAAGACGTATACATAGTGGAGTAACATTACCAGTTTTCCAGCAAGTGCTGAGAGCTCCTCTTCTTGCTAACTTGCGCAAAATAACAGATAACTTTGGACCTAAGAAATCTGCTGTCTTTATAAAAAAACACAGGAAAAACATCTTTTGGATCTACATCTCCATTAGCATCAATGTTCATCAAGATAGCTTTAATTTCACGATATTGGAAAGCTAAATTAGTTAGTTTAGCCTCAGGAAAAGAGGAACGAGGAAATTATCTGTCAAAACGGTTGCATTTTCCTTTGGACAGTGAGTGACAGAGGCATCTGGTTTAAGTATAGTAGGAATTGTCGCCGCCATACCAAAGTGCAGATTTAAGGAGAGTCCACCACTTATATATATATATATATATATATATATATATATATATATATATATATATATATATATATATATATATATATATATATATATATATATATATATATATATATATATATATATATTGTTATTCTTGGCGGTCATTACGCAACCATTTTTCAAATAAAAAACCCCGCCAGCAAGGATGAGTCGAAAGGCCACGAGCGTTGGGACCCTACCCAGAGTCTCACCCATCGCCCAACCATCCTATACTAGTCTACTCCCTTTAAGGTCTCATTTCCAGACAGCCTTTATGAACCAAGTGGCAGCGTTGGTTTCCCAGGAGAAGGAGGGAGGTGAGATGTGAAGAATATAGGGACACGTGAAAAAGCCTGACCAATAGGACAGCGTTAGGCCAATTTCCCCTACCACCCCCAATTGGGGGCCAAGTGGGGTTGAATCTACCCAGGAGAAACTGGGTCTCGCTCTTCATAACTCGACCTCCATGAGGGAAACATCTCCTCTCTTCACCCTCAAAACATCAGGGAGGCTGGACCTGGCATACCCTACACAAGGGAGGAACTAGAGTACTTTTTACTAAGGTAAGGTGTCTGATTTTGTGATCCTCATCATCCTTACTGTATGCTCAGGTACCAGATAAAAACTCAGCTTGTCGTAAAACGTTTAATTTCGACCTGTAACATTATAAAAGTCAGAATAACATACCCATTTTTTTTTTTTTTTTTACGTATCACCTTAGCAGAAACATTAATCCTTATCACCATATGAACAAACATATATAATTTCTCACTAATAATTATCATAACAATAATGTCATCACACAATCACCGTTACCAACAAGGTAAAAGATAAGTAACAATTAACTGCAAAAAGTCACTTACAACAATGCCTCCTCTCTGATACCCAGCAGATTTCTCGTGCATTAAATATCGGCTAATTTCTTCTATCAGCTCTTACGTTAACACATCCTAAAATACAACATTACTACAATATAGTAGAGGAACAATGTCAAAATGCCGATAAGACTATTCAACCGAAACATATCCATAATTTACAAATCTCATTAAACAAACAATAGCATACCTTAAAGAACACAAGCTACATATCAACACCATTTGCTTGCATGAGTGCACAGCTGCACTCCTCAGCAACTACGCACGAACAGTTGGTTACGTGCACAACCTCCACCTGCCAGTCACTGGCCACGTCGACAGTCGACAGTACCACTGCCCACCATCACAATTTTACACTGTCGTCAGTGAGCATGCGCAAACTTCACAAAACTTGAACATTGCTAAAATACTTAAAAATAATTATTAGTGTTTAACTAATAATACACTCCCGCCTCCTTTATTGTTCTTCAACGGGTAGCAATACCACCAACTTGTGAACCGATCTCTTGATAACTGTGTCACTTTGTCCCTTATATTTTCCTGGTCTTTGTATTTTGTATCTAATGCTTACATCTCTCACCTTATTGTCTCTGCCTGTTTCTGTATCTACAACCTGCCCCATTTTCCATTTTCCTCGCACAACATTTGTGTCTTTAATCAGAACAATATCACCAGGTTGTACATTTCTTTTATCTGTGTGCCTGTTTTGCCTTACAATGAGTGTAGGGAAATAATCTCTCTGCCACTTACGCCAAAAGGTGTCGACAACATTTTGTATAAAGTTCAACCTTTTCTTGGTGTCACCTGATGTAGACCATGAACCAGATGGTACTTTATTACTTGCTCTACCCAAAAGTAAATCGTTCGGACACAAATATGTTCCTAATTCTACATCCATACCAGGTTTTATTCCAATAGGCCTTTCATTCATTAAGTTTGGTATTTCAAAAAATGTTGTCTGCAAATCACTAAATGTCAAGATGGTAGTTCCTATGAGCATTGACAGAGACCTTTTTACAGACTTAATTAAGGCCTCACTTACCCCATTCTGCCATGCAGCATCTGCAGACCGATTAAATTTCCATTTCAAGCCTTCCTTTGCTCCAAATTCAGTGATCTCGTGTATGTTCCAGTTGTTATCACTCTTAAGTTCTTTACTTGCTGATACCAATTGTGAGCCTAAGTCAGAGTGTACAGTATCAGGATAGCCACGAACCGCTGTAAATCGTCTGAAACACTTTAAAAAACTATAAGTATCATATCCATCTACAACATCAATATACACGGCACGTGTAACAATACAATTGAATATAACACCATAAGCTTTACCAGTTGTCCTTTTCTTTACATTATCTTTGATTTGAAAATGTCCAAAAATATCCACAGCAGTGTGATAGAATGCTGGACAAGGGCTCATTCTTTCATCAGAAATCTGACCCATTCTTTGACCTTCAACTTTGGCATCCAGTTTCCTGCAAAGAATACAACCTCTCTTTATCGATCTTATGATTTTACGTGCTGAAGGAACCCAAAATTTAGATTGAAGCTTACATAGTGTAACATCAACTCCAGCATGATCCAACCTGTGTAAATAACTAATGTACAAGACTGTAAATGGATGCTTACCAGGTAATAGAATGAAGCTATCTTGGTTCCAATTATGTTTCAACCATCTTTCCATTCTTTGTCCTACCATAATTGTACCATCTTCAGCTTGAAATGGTCCTAATCTTTGAAAACATTTTTTCTAGTTCTCAGGAAGACTTTTTTGTGCTTGCATAATCCAAAACCTCTCAGCTTCCTTAAGTGATCTAGGTTCAAGTTTCTTTAGAACACCCTTAAAAGATTTCACCTTAACAATGTTAAATATCCTAGCAGTGACTGCAATTAACATATTATAGTTGTTGAATTTCGATGCATCAATTATGGTTTCTTCATGAACAGAGTATTGTGCAAAATTAACATGAATTCTATCAGGTAACTCACAATTCACCGATTGACTGATAGGCCACACTTCTAAAGGAAGGGCCATGAACTCTGGACCATATTTCCATGAATAGACAACTGCAACATTTAAAGGGTCCCGGGGTCTGGTCAATAGATCAGCAGGATTTAATCCAGAAGCAATCCACCACCATTCATTTGGGTCACTTTTTGATTGAACTTCTGCTATTCTAGTGGCTACGAAAGTTCCAAAGCCATAAGATTCCTTTTGGATTTGTGCTCTAACAATGGAGGAATCTGTTATGTGCATTACCGAACTAAATTTATATGTCATTTCATCTTCAATGGCTTTACGCATCCTGCACGCTATAACAGCTCCACACAATTCAAGCCTTGGAATAGATAACTGTCTACTAGGGGTTATCCTACTCTTTGCCACAATGAGCCTGCTCTCAAATGCACCAGACTCTAACTCCCACCTAGCATATGCAACAGCACCATAAGCATTTGTTGAACTATCACTGAAAATAACAAGTAAAGGCAATCCTTTGGCTGAGGTTGGCTTAACATTCCTTTCAAAATACAGAGTTTCAGTGCCAAATAACTCACAAAAATATGACACCCATTGTTCTTTTAAATAGGAAGGCAAGGGATCGTCCCATCCTAATTTAAAGTCACATTTCACAGTGTCTCGTAGCAAAATCTTTGCTTTTAGTGTGAATGGAAGCAAAAACCCCAGTGGGTCGTAAACAGAACACATCTGACTGACGACAACCCTTTTTGTTAAAACTGAAGGTATATTTTCAACGAAATTCAACTTGTTTAAGTCTGGTTCTGTTCTTACACCCTTATATTTTGGAGAGAAATTTAACTTAGTTTTAAAATAAAACACATCCTTATTGCATTGCCAGTTAAGGCCAAGTATTCTTTCATTACTATTCTGGGACACTTCAAAGTCAGAATGCTCATTATCTCCAGTAATGGTCCATCGTTTAATTTTAAAACTGCCTTTAGAGAGTACATTTTCAATATCTCTAATTAGGCTAAATGCCTCAGCTTTACTCTCAACAGAAGGGATTATGTCATCTACATAGGAATTAGTCATTATCACACGTGATGCTTCTGGGAAGTCTTTTACCGACAATTCTGTAGTATGTCTGAGAGCTAACATTGCGATAATTCCTGAGGGCCTATCCCCGAAACCCATGCATGTCATTACATAGTGATCAGGTTTGCGATTACTTTGCAAATTTCTCCAAACAAATCTATGTACATGTTGTTCTAATTCTGGAAGCTTAATGCAATTATACATTTTGCTTATGTCACCGGCTATGCCTATAGCTTTTTCACGAAATCTTAGTAATATACCAAGCATTGAATTCAAAATATTAGGGCCCTTTGCCCAAAAACTATTTAGAGACTGGCCCATATACTTTGCCGATGAATCAAAAACAATTCTCAATGGGGTTGATACAGACCCTGGTTTTAACACTTCATGATGTTGAATGTATGTGACAGGACCAACATAGTTTTTAACCTCTTCATCGGATAACTTCCGAATTACATTGCGCTTTGTCATGTCAAGTATCTGGTCATTATAAGCTTGAGCATAGTCTGAACCCAGTTTCATCAATCTTTTCTCTGTGCCTTTCAGTCTAGCAACAGCTACAGATACATTATTTTGCAACAGTTTGGGATCCTTAGTCCATGGAAATTTAGCAGACCATTCTTTTCTGTCCGGGTAATACATCAACCCACTTTCAATAAGAGCCAGCTCCTTTTCCTCTTTTATACTATAATTGCCATTGCCTGTTGCACATTTCCCACAACGACAACTACCACATCTGGGATTACAATCAGTTCCTAAGTGTTCAATGGTGAAGAAATCATTTATCTGTGCTGTAATATCAATTACGGGTTCTACAGATATATAATAGTCGGATATTGTACTGGAAACATGATTAATGCTAATGCCTGGATTACTCCCAAACACTGATAAGGTAACAATGTCGGGATGACTGCCATACACACACATTCCAAACTGTGATTCCCTGAGCTGTAAATTTTCAGCCACAGTTTCCTTAACTGTTGGAATTAAAGAGCAATAATCAGAACCAATTAGGGGTGCTACTATAGTGTGAGGTCTACCGCCATATGTCGCCTACCCAGGTGGAGAGTGAGGTCTACCGGGTGACCAGCGTCCCAGAGCCCCGCACCTAACCATCGACATGTGAACTGCCCAAATCCATCAAAAACGTCACCTGTCCACGCGACCTGCCCACATAAAAGGAAGCAAATGGAGCTCCTAAATCAGTTTTTCCCTCGGCCTAAAAGAGATATCATCGATATCAGCATTCTACAGTGAACCACCAGCAATATTATGTGGATCCAGCGACAGGAGCACACACACAGGCAATTGAGCGATCGTGGTTGGACGCTAAAACGATGATTCTGAAGAGATTAATGCTAGGTGTTGGTCGTCAGCTGTTCCAGTCTCATCTTGATCATTTTTGCTGGAAGGTGATGAGAAAAAATTCCAATGATCTATTTGTGTCATTCTTAGAAGATGTACGAAGTGTGTATCGCTAGAATAAATGTATGGAAATATATGATAACCTGTTTGATGTATGAAGAGTGTATCACTAGAATAAATTTATGGAAATATATGATAACATGTTTGATGTACGAAGAGTGTATAGCTAGAATAAATGGATGGAAATATATGATAACATGTTCATTTTTACCTTTATTCCTTTTTTAATGTAATTAGAAATCCAATTATCTATTTAAGTAATTTCTAAGATATGTTTAAATTAAGTGTTTATTGCTTAAACAAATATATGAAATGTGCTTTATCTATGAGGGACGAATAATTCAGAGGTAGACCTCACGCTATAGTACTAACGGGAGGTAGATCTCACGCTATAGTGTGGTAGACCTCACGCTATAGTACTAACGGGAGGTAGATCTCACGCTATAGTGAGGTAGACCTCACGCTATAGTAGCACCCAATTAGGAGCTCTATTTTCCCATAAGGTCTATCTAATGCACATACATTAACACCCTTGAATAAATGTTTCACTTTTGATAAATCTACCTTACCGACTTGAGATGTAATGTCATCGATTCCATAAGCAATAACATTGACATCATTCCCATCCTTGTCGGTTAAAACCAGATCATACTCTTTACTACTGTATGTCACAGTTTTGTCTCCCAATTTAGTCACAGCTAATCTGACACATTTTCCTTTCAGTCCCAATGCCTTAGCCACATCATTTCTGATCATTGTTATATCAGCTCCCGAGTCAAATAAAGTTTGTAACTCCTGATTACCACACTTGATCTTGTTAACCATAAATAAAACACCGTTTCTTTTCAGACTTACAAAGGAATTTCCTGTTATGAATCCCTCATGTATAATAGTATGATGAAGTTTCCCACAAGATTCATTGTTAACATCTACAGTATTACATCTGGACTTCTTTAGACATTTTCTTGCTATGTGAACACCTTTAAGGCAATTAAAGCAAATACCTTTCTTCTTTACACTCTCCATTCTGTCATTGATACTCAAGTTCTGGAAGTTGTACAGTCTAAGATATCAGGTCCATCTGAGCCATGATACCAGCACCTATGCAGCCTTGTGTTGTCACTGATCTTATTCCTGTTCCGTTCAGCATTTTCTTCTGTAATTTTAGTGAAAAGGTCAGTGATATTTGTAATAGCATTTTCAAGTCCTGCTATCCTTTCCATTACATCTAACTCTCTTCCTTGCTTTGTACTACGCTGATCTTCAGAAGTGCAGGTATAATTCACTTTAGCCTTAATATTATTATTGCTTCTAATATTAGCATTAAGATATTTCATTGATTTCTTTTCACTCAAAAGGTATTCCAACAACTTTCCGAATAGGTCACGATTACCTACACACTCTGCTAACTTAACCCATTCACGCTTCTGAGTAGGGGGTAATAGTTTTTCTATCTGGCTAGTCATGTTAGCAGTATTTAATTCTGAAGCCAAACTCATTTGGTCTAAGTAAAGATAGCATTGCTCAATCTTATCAACCATCCTAATGAAACTCTCACTATCCCCTTCGGAAATAGGTTTAATTGACCTTATGTCCTCTACTACTACATCAATAATGGTTCTGCTGTTCCAAAAAGTTTCATCTAATCGCTCAAACATTTTATCGAAGTCATGATCTGCACCACGAACTGTATCCAAGGCCTCTCCTGAGAGACACTGTCTTAGCACAAAGGGATCTTTCCCATAATTTGATTGCATTAGTCTAAAAAAATCTCTCTTGAAATTGCTATAATCTCTCACTTCTCCGTGAAACCTGGGCACATCAATCGGTTTTACTTTTAAAACTTTTTTCACCTGCATTTCGTCTTTAACTTTCACAAATATCACATGAGCTGCACACTTTCTATCTTCTAATGCTTTGATATAAACGTTAGCCTCCTCTATCAATTGAGCATCACAGTTCTCATCTAATAAATTGCAATACTGTTCATTAGCTAGTTCAACTTCATCATAAGCCTTAACAACACTCTCGTATCTTTCTTCTAAAATTTCTAATGCCATTTGATCTAACATATACTCATGAAACTTATCAAGCTTACGTGTTAGTTTTGCCTTTGCGGTTCCCCTCCGCTGTTTGGCCTTCTTCTGTGCTTCCAGTGACATCCTAGCACTATCATTTTCCCCCGTGGAGCTGCCGTTTTTCCCTTTATCTGTCATGATGAATGTTGTCGAAATGTATGCTCAGGTACCAGATAAAAACTCAGCTTGTCGTAAAACGTTTAATTTCGACCTGTAACATTATAAAAGTCAGAATAACATACCCATTTTTTTTTTTTTTTTTACGTATCACCTTAGCAGAAACATTAATCCTTATCACCATATGAACAAACATATATAATTTCTCACTAATAATTATCATAACAATAATGTCATCACACAATCACCGTTACCAACAAGGTAAAAGATAAGTAACAATTAACTGCAAAAAGTCACTTACAACAATGCCTCCTCTCTGATACCCAGCAGATTTCTCGTGCATTAAATATCGGCTAATTTCTTCTATCAGCTCTTACGTTAACACATCCTAAAATACAACATTACTACAATATAGTAGAGGAACAATGTCAAAATGCCGATAAGACTATTCAACCGAAACATATCCATAATTTACAAATCTCATTAAACAAACAATAGCATACCTTAAAGAACACAAGCTACATATCAACACCATTTGCTTGCATGAGTGCACAGCTGCACTCCTCAGCAACTACGCACGAACAGTTGGTTACGTGCACAACCTCCACCTGCCAGTCACTGGCCACGTCGACAGTCGACAGTACCACTGCCCACCATCACAATTTTACACTGTCGTCAGTGAGCATGCGCAAACTTCACAAAACTTGAACATTGCTAAAATACTTAAAAATAATTATTAGTGTTTAACTAATAATACACTCCCGCCTCCTTTATTGTTCTTCAACGGGTAGCAATACCACCAACTTGTGAACCGATCTCTTGATAACTGTGTCACTTTGTCCCTTATATTTTCCTGGTCTTTGTATTTTGTATCTAATGCTTACATCTCTCACCTTATTGTCTCTGCCTGTTTCTGTATCTACAACCTGCCCCATTTTCCATTTTCCTCGCACAACATTTGTGTCTTTAATCAGAACAATATCACCAGGTTGTACATTTCTTTTATCTGTGTGCCTGTTTTGCCTTACAATGAGTGTAGGGAAATAATCTCTCTGCCACTTACGCCAAAAGGTGTCGACAACATTTTGTATAAAGTTCAACCTTTTCTTGGTGTCACCTGATGTAGACCATGAACCAGATGGTACTTTATTACTTGCTCTACCCAAAAGTAAATCGTTCGGACACAAATATGTTCCTAATTCTACATCCATACCAGGTTTTATTCCAATAGGCCTTTCATTCATTAAGTTTGGTATTTCAAAAAATGTTGTCTGCAAATCACTAAATGTCAAGATGGTAGTTCCTATGAGCATTGACAGAGACCTTTTTACAGACTTAATTAAGGCCTCACTTACCCCATTCTGCCATGCAGCATCTGCAGACCGATTAAATTTCCATTTCAAGCCTTCCTTTGCTCCAAATTCAGTGATCTCGTGTATGTTCCAGTTGTTATCACTCTTAAGTTCTTTACTTGCTGATACCAATTGTGAGCCTAAGTCAGAGTGTACAGTATCAGGATAGCCACGAACCGCTGTAAATCGTCTGAAACACTTTAAAAAACTATAAGTATCATATCCATCTACAACATCAATATACACGGCACGTGTAACAATACAATTGAATATAACACCATAAGCTTTACCAGTTGTCCTTTTCTTTACATTATCTTTGATTTGAAAATGTCCAAAAATATCCACAGCAGTGTGATAGAATGCTGGACAAGGGCTCATTCTTTCATCAGAAATCTGACCCATTCTTTGACCTTCAACTTTGGCATCCAGTTTCCTGCAAAGAATACAACCTCTCTTTATCGATCTTATGATTTTACGTGCTGAAGGAACCCAAAATTTAGATTGAAGCTTACATAGTGTAACATCAACTCCAGCATGATCCAACCTGTGTAAATAACTAATGTACAAGACTGTAAATGGATGCTTACCAGGTAATAGAATGAAGCTATCTTGGTTCCAATTATGTTTCAACCATCTTTCCATTCTTTGTCCTACCATAATTGTACCATCTTCAGCTTGAAATGGTCCTAATCTTTGAAAACATTTTTTCTAGTTCTCAGGAAGACTTTTTTGTGCTTGCATAATCCAAAACCTCTCAGCTTCCTTAAGTGATCTAGGTTCAAGTTTCTTTAGAACACCCTTAAAAGATTTCACCTTAACAATGTTAAATATCCTAGCAGTGACTGCAATTAACATATTATAGTTGTTGAATTTCGATGCATCAATTATGGTTTCTTCATGAACAGAGTATTGTGCAAAATTAACATGAATTCTATCAGGTAACTCACAATTCACCGATTGACTGATAGGCCACACTTCTAAAGGAAGGGCCATGAACTCTGGACCATATTTCCATGAATAGACAACTGCAACATTTAAAGGGTCCCGGGGTCTGGTCAATAGATCAGCAGGATTTAATCCAGAAGCAATCCACCACCATTCATTTGGGTCACTTTTTGATTGAACTTCTGCTATTCTAGTGGCTACGAAAGTTCCAAAGCCATAAGATTCCTTTTGGATTTGTGCTCTAACAATGGAGGAATCTGTTATGTGCATTACCGAACTAAATTTATATGTCATTTCATCTTCAATGGCTTTACGCATCCTGCACGCTATAACAGCTCCACACAATTCAAGCCTTGGAATAGATAACTGTCTACTAGGGGTTATCCTACTCTTTGCCACAATGAGCCTGCTCTCAAATGCACCAGACTCTAACTCCCACCTAGCATATGCAACAGCACCATAAGCATTTGTTGAACTATCACTGAAAATAACAAGTAAAGGCAATCCTTTGGCTGAGGTTGGCTTAACATTCCTTTCAAAATACAGAGTTTCAGTGCCAAATAACTCACAAAAATATGACACCCATTGTTCTTTTAAATAGGAAGGCAAGGGATCGTCCCATCCTAATTTAAAGTCACATTTCACAGTGTCTCGTAGCAAAATCTTTGCTTTTAGTGTGAATGGAAGCAAAAACCCCAGTGGGTCGTAAACAGAACACATCTGACTGACGACAACCCTTTTTGTTAAAACTGAAGGTATATTTTCAACGAAATTCAACTTGTTTAAGTCTGGTTCTGTTCTTACACCCTTATATTTTGGAGAGAAATTTAACTTAGTTTTAAAATAAAACACATCCTTATTGCATTGCCAGTTAAGGCCAAGTATTCTTTCATTACTATTCTGGGACACTTCAAAGTCAGAATGCTCATTATCTCCAGTAATGGTCCATCGTTTAATTTTAAAACTGCCTTTAGAGAGTACATTTTCAATATCTCTAATTAGGCTAAATGCCTCAGCTTTACTCTCAACAGAATGGATTATGTCATCTACATAGGAATTAGTCATTATCACACGTGATGCTTCTGGGAAGTCTTTTACCGACAATTCTGCAGTATGTCTGAGAGCTAACATTGCGATAATTCCTGAGGGCCTATCCCCGAAACCCATGCATGTCATTACATAGTGATCAGGTTTGCGATTACTTTGCAAATTTCTCCAAACAAATCTATGTACATGTTGTTCTAATTCTGGAAGCTTAATGCAATTATACATTTTGCTTATGTCACCGGCTATGCCTATAGCTTTTTCACGAAATCTTAGTAATATACCAAGCATTGAATTCAAAATATTAGGGCCCTTTGCCCAAAAACTATTTAGAGACTGGCCCATATACTTTGCCGATGAATCAAAAACAATTCTCAATGGGGTTGATACAGACCCTGGTTTTAACACTTCATGATGTTGAATGTATGTGACAGGACCAACATAGTTTTTAACCTCTTCATCGGATAACTTCCGAATTACATTGCGCTTTGTCATGTCAAGTATCTGGTCATTATAAGCTTGAGCATAGTCTGAACCCAGTTTCATCAATCTTTTCTCTGTGCCTTTCAGTCTAGCAACAGCTACAGATACATTATTTTGCAACAGTTTGGGATCCTTAGTCCATGGAAATTTAGCAGACCATTCTTTTCTGTCCGGGTAATACATCAACCCACTTTCAATAAGAGCCAGCTCCTTTTCCTCTTTTATACTATAATTGCCATTGCCTGTTGCACATTTCCCACAACGACAACTACCACATCTGGGATTACAATCAGTTCCTAAGTGTTCAATGGTGAAGAAATCATTTATCTGTGCTGTAATATCAATTACGGGTTCTACAGATATATAATAGTCGGATATTGTACTGGAAACATGATTAATGCTAATGCCTGGATTACTCCCAAACACTGATAAGGTAACAATGTCGGGATGACTGCCATACACACACATTCCAAACTGTGATTCCCTGAGCTGTAAATTTTCAGCCACAGTTTCCTTAACTGTTGGAATTAAAGAGCAATAATCAGAACCAATTAGGAGCTCTATTTTCCCATAAGGTCTATCTAATGCACATACATTAACACCCTTGAATAAATGTTTCACTTTTGATAAATCTACCTTACCGACTTGAGATGTAATGTCATCGATTCCATAAGCAATAACATTGACATCATTCCCATCCTTGTCGGTTAAAACCAGATCATACTCTTTACTACTGTATGTCACAGTTTTGTCTCCCAATTTAGTCACAGCTAATCTGACACATTTTCCTTTCAGTCCCAATGCCTTAGCCACATCATTTCTGATCATTGTTATATCAGCTCCCGAGTCAAATAAAGTTTGTAACTCCTGATTACCACACTTGATCTTGTTAACCATAAATAAAACACCGTTTCTTTTCAGACTTACAAAGGAATTTCCTGTTATGAATCCCTCATGTATAATAGTATGATGAAGTTTCCCACAAGATTCATTGTTAACATCTACAGTATTACATCTGGACTTCTTTAGACATTTTCTTGCTATGTGAACACCTTTAAGGCAATTAAAGCAAATACCTTTCTTCTTTACACTCTCCATTCTGTCATTGATACTCAAGTTCTGGAAGTTGTACAGTCTAAGATATCAGGTCCATCTGAGCCATGATACCAGCACCTATGCAGCCTTGTGTTGTCACTGATCTTATTCCTGTTCCGTTCAGCATTTTCTTCTGTAATTTTAGTGAAAAGGTCAGTGATATTTGTAATAGCATTTTCAAGTCCTGCTATCCTTTCCATTACATCTAACTCTCTTCCTTGCTTTGTACTACGCTGATCTTCAGAAGTGCAGGTATAATTCACTTTAGCCTTAATATTATTATTGCTTCTAATATTAGCATTAAGATATTTCATTGATTTCTTTTCACTCAAAAGGTATTCCAACAACTTTCCGAATAGGTCACGATTACCTACACACTCTGCTAACTTAACCCATTCACGCTTCTGAGTAGGGGGTAATAGTTTTTCTATCTGGCTAGTCATGTTAGCAGTATTTAATTCTGAAGCCAAACTCATTTGGTCTAAGTAAAGATAGCATTGCTCAATCTTATCAACCATCCTAATGAAACTCTCACTATCCCCTTCGGAAATAGGTTTAATTGACCTTATGTCCTCTACTACTACATCAATAATGGTTCTGCTGTTCCAAAAAGTTTCATCTAATCGCTCAAACATTTTATCGAAGTCATGATCTGCACCACGAACTGTATCCAAGGCCTCTCCTGAGAGACACTGTCTTAGCACAAAGGGATCTTTCCCATAATTTGATTGCATTAGTCTAAAAAAATCTCTCTTGAAATTGCTATAATCTCTCACTTCTCCGTGAAACCTGGGCACATCAATCGGTTTTACTTTTAAAACTTTTTTCACCTGCATTTCGTCTTTAACTTTCACAAATATCACATGAGCTGCACACTTTCTATCTTCTAATGCTTTGATATAAACGTTAGCCTCCTCTATCAATTGAGCATCACAGTTCTCATCTAATAAATTGCAATACTGTTCATTAGCTAGTTCAACTTCATCATAAGCCTTAACAACACTCTCGTATCTTTCTTCTAAAATTTCTAATGCCATTTGATCTAACATATACTCATGAAACTTATCAAGCTTACGTGTTAGTTTTGCCTTTGCGGTTCCCCTCCGCTGTTTGGCCTTCTTCTGTGCTTCCAGTGACATCCTAGCACTATCATTTTCCCCCGTGGAGCTGCCGTTTTTCCCTTTATCTGTCATGATGAATGTTGTCGAAATGTATGCTCAGGTACCAGATAAAAACTCAGCTTGTCGTAAAACGTTTAATTTCGACCTGTAACATTATAAAAGTCAGAATAACATACCCATTTCTTTTTTTTCTTTTTTTTTACGTATCACCTTAGCAGAAACATTAATCCTTATCACCATATGAACAAACATATATAATTTCTCACTAATAATTATCATAACAATAATGTCATCACACAATCACCGTTACCAACAAGTTAAAAGATAAGTAACAATTAACTGCAAAAAGTCACTTACAACAATGCCTCCTCTCTGATACCCAGCAGATTTCTCGTGCATTAAATATCGGCTAATTTCTTCTATCAGCTCTTACATTAACACATCCTAAAATACAACATTACTACAATATAGTAGAGGAACAATGTCAAAATGCCGATAAGACTATTCAACCGAAACATATCCATAATTTACAAATCTCATTACACAAACAATAGCATACCTTAAAGAACACAAGCTACATATCAACACCATTTGCTTGCATGAGTGCACAGCTGCACTCCTCAGCAACTACGCACGAACAGTTGGTTACGTGCACAACCTCCACCTACCAGTCACTGGCCACGTCGACAGTCGACAGTACCACTGCCCACCGTCACAATTTTACACTGTCGTCAGTGAGCATGCGCAAACTTCACAAAACTTGAACATTACTAAAATACTTAAAAATAATTATTAGTGTTTAACTAATAATACACTTACCCAACCTTCCATCCCTTCCTAATCGCATCCCATATTTTTTCTTTTATCCTTTAAAAAAAGATCCTACCCACATATCCTTTTATCCTACTCCCTATACCCAAACCACGTGTGCCGTTTGCTCTTATCTTTAAATAATTCACCCTGTGACAGTGTTGATTCCCATGTATAGTGTTTAGATCCCTAAGCTTTGCACTTTCATTTAATTTGTTTAAAAGGTTTTAACCACATGACTTCATCATGTCCTCAGCCGGTTGAAGTAAATGTTCTGTTAATAATTCAATTTATTTCCCTTTCCCGGGAATGTGATTGCTCTGCTGAAGCCTCATTCACGGTCCATCAAATTCCACTCGAAGCTTCTCGTGGCTTAAATTAAAATATAGTTATCTGCTGTTCTCCCCTTTTATTAATTTTTATTTTAATGTTATTATAAATATATCTATTTGTCGGTATCCCTTGTCTCATTGCCGACTGGTGATCTTTCCATTGTTCCTTTTCTTTCTTATTACCCTGAGTCATTCATGCAAGGCCGGACTCACACCTCGGGCCCATAAGAAACTGGCGACCTTGCCAGGATACGCTAAAACAGTAATTTCAATTTATTTTTATTAAACTCAGGTACCCCCTTTTCTGTCTTTAGCGACTCGACGAACCTCAATTTCATTTCAAGTAAATTCTATTATCACTGGACCCGTGGAAGAAAACAGCCAAAGCATTTTATTTTCATTGTTAAAATTTAGTTTTTATTTTTGCGTATGTTTGCACCACGAACCCTTTTGTTTTTAAAAAAACAGGTTGGAGGTTCAGTTCCGTTGTTCAGCAGGATAGCCAACCGTGTGAGAAGAATTTGTGTTATGTTCGTCCTGAGTGACGATTATCACAGTGATTAATAAGTATCAAATATATTGTGTAGTCGTGAATATTTATTAAAATATATTGTGGATTAAGTGCACGTGTTAATTTGTGTTACAAGAAAAGATAAGTGAAGTTTAATAAATTTTCCGAGAACGTAATAGGCTAAGCACGTGCTCATTTCAAACGTAGCCAACCTGATATAACTCAGTCCACCGCCGTGTTTCCGAACGAAGCCAAGGTTTGTTATTGTTTGTTAATATTAGCTTTGTTATTTGTTTACGAAATTCTACTTAACAAAACCACAGACCCGAGGTTTTGCTGAATTGTTGCACGTTGTAAGTGGTTCACGCACATATCAATCATTTAATTTTGTGCATGAACTATTTTATCATTTATCTTTAGTGCTAGGATAAAGGCTACTCTCGTATTGAAATTCTTGGCTTACGATTCACGTAAACGTTTTACGACAGAGAGGCTTAATTCTGTTGAGTAGCGGTAAGAACACGTGGCATTCCTTATTTGCATTTTTTCTTTTGACAGTAAGGGTATGTGATTTAATTTTGTTACTTTTTCGTGGGATATTATTTTTATGCACATTTTTGAAAGGGATAATTTTCGTATGATTGTGTTAAAATTGTGTTGAAATTTTTATCACATTCAATTTCATTTTTTTCAGTCAGGGTATACGATCATTTAAATAAAATATTTGGGGAGTATAATTTCTTGAATTCATTTTTTTCTACTTAAGGGAAAGTATGTAAAGGGGTTGATTTTTTAACCGAAACATTAAGGAAACTCAGTGACATTTTTGGTTTTATTTATTTATTAAACTTTAAGCATAAATACAAACTTTGCTTTAAGTCACAGAGTTGCAAGTGGTGGTGTTGCAAGAATGCACCCACACGATTTTACAAATCCTTTTCTCATGTCTAGCATAGAGGATCCCTCATAAGTGTGATTCCATTTTTTCTTATGACTAGCATAGAGGGTCACTCATCGTGGAGATTCCATTTCGTTCTCATGACTAGCTTAGAGGCTCACCCATAGTTGTGATTTAATTTTTCTTATGACTAGCTAAGAGGTTCACCTATTGTTGTGAATACATTTTTCAATGACTAGCATGGAGATTCACCCATTCTTGTGATTCCATTTTTCTCATGACTAGCATGGAGGTTCACCCATAGTTGTGATTCCATGTTTCTTATGACTAGCATAGAGGTTCACCCTTTGTTGTGATTCCCTTTTTTATGACTAGCATAGAGATTCATCCAATGTTGTGATTCCATCTTTTTTATGACTAGCATAGAGGGTCATCCATAGTTGTGATTCCATTTTTTCTTATGACTAGCATAGAGGTACACCCATATATATAATTCTTTTTTTTTCTTATGACTAGAATAGAGGTTCACCCATTGTTGTGATTCCATTTTATTTTGTCTAGCATACAGGGTTACCCATAGTGTTGATTCCAATTTCTTTTTATGACTAGCATATAGGATCACCCATAGCTGTGATTCCATTTTTCTTGTGACTAGCATAGAGGTACTCCCATTGTTGTGATTCCATTTTTATGACTAGCATAGAAATTCATCCATTGTTGTGATTCCATCTTTTTTTATGACTAACATAGAGGGTCACCCAGAGTTGGGATTCTATTTTCTTATGACTAGCATAGAGGTTCGCCCAGAGTTGTGATTCCATTTTTCTTATAACTAGCATAGACGTTCATCCATAATTGTGATCAAATTTTTGATGACTAGCATAGAGGTTCACCCATAATTGTGATTCCATTTTTTTATGACTAGCATAAAGGGTCATCTATAGTAGTGATTCTAATTTTTTATGACTTGCATAGAGATTCACCCATTGTTGTGATTCCATATTTTTCTGACTAGCATAGAGGTTTACCTAGAGTTGGGATTCCATTTTTCGTATGACCATCATAGAGGTTCACCCATAGTTGTGATTCCATTTTTGTTATGACTAGCATAAAGGTTCACCCATAGTTGTAATTTCATTTTATTTTGTCTAGCATAGAGGGTTACCCATAGTTTTGATTCTAATTTCTTTTTATGACTAGCATATAGGGTCACCCATAGTTGTGATTCCATTTTACTTATGACTAGCATAGAGGGTCACCCATTGTTATGATTCCAATTTTTTATGACTAGCATAGAGATTCACCCATTCTTGTGATTCCATTTTTCTCATGACTAGCATTGAGGTTCACCCATAGTTGTGATTCCATTTTTCTTAGGACTAGCATAGAGGTTCGCCCATTGTTGTGATTCCAGTTTTTTATGACTAGCTTAGAGGGTTATCCATAGTTGTGATTCCATTTTTTCTTATATCTAGCATAGAGGTTCACCCATAGTTTTAATTCCATTTAATCTTATGACTAGCATAGAGGTTCATCCATAGTTGTCATTCCATATCTTATGACTAGCATAGAGGTTCACCCAGAGTTGTAATTCCATTTTTCTTATGACTAGTATAGAAGTTCACCTAGAGTTGTGAATTAATCTTTTTATAACTAGCATAGCGGTTCATCCATAGTTGTGATTCCATTTTTTATGACTAGCATAGAGGGTCATCCATAGTTGTGATTCATTTTTCTTAAGACTAGTATAGAGGTGTACCCATAGTTGTGATTCCATTTTTTATGACTAGCATAGAGGGTCATCTATAGTTGTGATTCAAATTCTTTATGACTAGCATAGAGATTCACCTATTGTTGTGATTCCATCTTTGTTATGTCTAGCATAAAGGTTCACCCATAGTTGTGATTCCATTTTATTTTGTCTGGCATGGAAGGTTACCCATAGTTATGATTCCAATTTCTTTTTATGACTAGCATAGAGGGTCATCCATAGTTGTGATTCCAGTATTTTCATGTCTAGCATATAGGGTCACCCCTAGTTATGATTCCATATTTTATTGTCTAGCACAGTTTTTATATATATCTCTACCTGTTTGGCCGCATTACAACCAGACAGCCTAAGCTCACCCATTGTTGTGACCCTTGTTTTCCAGTTAGGCTACTGCTCAATTACTTGCGAGGCTTACTATTCGGTGATAGTTGTTTCTCGAGAGGCATTTTTTACACCCGTTGTACATTTTGCCCAGCTCCATCTTCATCCTTCCTTCCATGAGACTCTTGCTTAAAGCTAGAGCGTCTTTCCCCTCCGTGTAATTTCTTGCATGATCAACATCGTACCTTGTGCTGCTGAGTTTGTTCTGGTCGCTGTCTCCACAAGAATTAAGCAACATGACTGCTGCTGAGATCAGTGCATTTGTGGATTTGGCAGAACGACAAAGCTATGAGGGAGAGGCATTGTGAAGGTTTGTGCGAGAACTCACGGAAGAAGCCAATGCCCGGAGAAGAAAGGAGCAAGAACTGATGCAGTATGAAAGAGAGAGAGAGCGTAAAAATTGGAGAAGCGAGAAATGGGCATTCGATTAGCCGAGCTCAATAACTCGCCCCCTCAACCCAATGATGCCAAAGTATAGCAGGACAACTGTAGTGAGGTCCAGTGCATTGGAGTCATCACGGAACTCCCTACAGTGGAGCTGAAGGTGACCATGTCCCAGCTCAGCAAGTGTTGCAGACTGGGGACAGTGAGCGATATCAGACATTAGGGCTACAACTTGAGTTTGGGTCGAAAGTCCATTAAGGTGATACAGCAAGTGCCACTCAGGTGCATGAAGGCTGCCAATATCTTATAATACAGCTGGCAGGCTACAAAACCACTTGAGTTCCAAACTTACCTCATTGTAAATATATTAATCTGTTATATTTGAAAGTCTTTATACACAAGATTTGAAACAATTATATCCAAAAGTCTCCTAAAAAAACTCAAAACCATTCTTGGATATTACCATATAAAGTCTAAAAATGATTTGTTTGTGATTTGCAAATGAGGTTCCATGAATAATTTCTAATTTCTCATGGGGAATTATATACGACAGACATTCTACAAAGATCCTTTTGTCAACCGGTTATAAAAGCTTAATTTTTTCACATTCAAAATCTGTATATTTCTTTTATTGATGGATTGCTCTCAGAACCACCGGGGTACACTGGTGACATTACTATTTCGAAACCCTTCGTAAGATAAGAAGATACCATAAGCAAAAGCCTATCCCAAATGCTGCTTATATAATACAATTCCAGTTAAGTAACTCCATAAAAGAAAAGCAGAGTTGGTATTATTATACAAAAGGACTGATAGTGAGCGAAATAGATTTAAGTAGGGATACTGGGAGAATAAAATTTCGTTCGAAATGGAAGTCAGCGCAAAATTATTAGTAAGCAAAATGATCTGACATTAGAAGTTGGAATTGAAGATATTTCATCTGATGAGATTGAAGCAAATATGACATTCAGTAAAGTTCCAAAAACTGAAATCTTAAAAAACATGATTTTTTTCTATATGATGTTTTACTATTCCTAAATTCAAGTATTTCCTGTAGAACTTTAAATACTATAAACAGTTTTAAGATACTACATTGCATATTTGTTAAAGACTCTTGAGCTATGGTAAGCAGCTTATCTAGGAGAATGACTCTCCAAAATCAAACCATTGTTGTCTAGTCTTGTGTAGTGCCATAACCTCTGTACCATGGTCTTCCACTGTCTTGGATTAGCGTTTTCTTGCTTCAGCATACACTTAGGCACAATATTCTATCTTTCCATATTTCATTTCCTTACTGGGTTATTCTTCCTCTTGAAGCCCTTGGGCTTATAGCACCCTGCTTTTCTAATTAGGGCCGTAACTTAGGTAATAATAATAATAATAATAATAATAATAATAATAATAATAATAATAATAATAATAATAATAATAATTAAGTTTAATGACACGGGATTCCTTTTTTTTTCTTGCATGTTGTAAATCCAAAAAACAAAGTTCTACTTATTACAAACCAGCTGGAAATCTGCGTTCTCACTTATAAATATTATATATATATATATATATATATATATATATATATATATATATATATATATATATATATATATATATATATATATATATATATATATATATATATATATATGTTGCAAATAAGAATATCGAGTAAGGAAAACTGTACCAACAAAAGAAGATTCCTGGCGAGATGGGAGACTAAGGAAGGAACATTGCAAAAAAAGAAAGAAAAAAAAGC
Source organism: Palaemon carinicauda (assembly GCF_036898095.1). Taxonomy (NCBI): domain Eukaryota; kingdom Metazoa; phylum Arthropoda; class Malacostraca; order Decapoda; family Palaemonidae; genus Palaemon; species Palaemon carinicauda. The sequence continues at coordinate 96,686 of NW_027171783.1, read as the reverse complement.
TGCGTCGTAATTAGATCATTCTGCCTTTAGGACAGATTGAGGGAAAACCCAGGAAAGCCCAGCAATATTTCCAAATAGAATAAAGGGAAAGATAAATCCTTTGTAAAGTTGCTTGACATTACAGGCTGTAGCTCCAAGGAAAACTTTTATTCTAAATTTAAGAGGAAAGTTTTACTTTCCCTTTTATGTCGACGAAAAGTTTTCAGGTTCGAAAGTCAAGAATTTTAATAGGGGAAGATGAGGATTTGGTAAGGGATCAAAGGTGCAGTGCAATTCCACTCTACCGAGAGAGAGAGAGAGAGAGAGAGAGAGAGTCTATAAATTTTTTTCGGATGCGTCAGTTAGGTGATAACTGAGATGCAAGGTGAATGCACGTCAACGTTAGCATGATAACACAGGTCAGTCTATTAACAGTGCAGAGAAGAACGAGTGATAAGATAAAAAATCGAAACTGTTATTAAGTACAGTATATATACATGTGCGTACGAGAAATTATAGCAGTTTTTTAATACTTATTTTTCTCATATCTTTCATGTTTTAAAGTCATATTAATGGCTACGATAAGATTCAAGGGATTCTTTAAAATAACATATTCTATCTCATTTTCATCAAAATTAACCTTTCTTTGTTCGATATATATATATATATATATATATATATATATATATATATATATATATATATATATATATATATATATATATATATATATATATATATATATATATATATATATATATATATATATATATATATATATATATATATATATATATATATATATATATATTTATATATACAGTGATACATCTGGATACTAAAGTTTCTGCTTACGAAAAATTCAGGATGCGAAAAGTGATTCGAAGATTTTTATGCCCCAGGATACGGATAAAATTTCAGGATACGAAAACCTTACGAGATCCCAACTCTTCGCCGAGAGTAATTTTAAAAAGCGCGCGCCGCCAGACTTTGAACTTGGGTAGACTCACTTACAGCCTCCCGCTCACCCATTGGTTATCTCCCTACTCAGACGCTAGCTGACGCCATAAGATCCTGCTTTCCTATTGGTCGGCAACTATCCCAGCTTGCCTACGCACGGGCGTTCATCTCTCTCTCTCTCTTTTCGTTCCGACCGCGGTATCGTTAACAGACATTGTGTTGTGTGCTTTCGCTTGTTTGACTTTGTGTTAATATACAGTACATTCGTACGCCACGTGTTATCGTTAATAAACTTTCGTTACTGTGCACTGTACTGTATTAGTGTTTACTATACATAGACTGTATATAACGTTACGTAGTGTATTATATTACGTATTACTGAAGCCATGGGTCCCAAGAATGTTGCCGAAGGAAAGAAGAAGAAGACGATGTTCTCGATGGAGACGAAACTTGAAATCGTTAAAAAGTATGAGTCTGGCATGCGTTTAAGTGCGATCGCCAAGGAGTATGGCCGGAATCCGTCTACGATAGGCACCATCCTGAAGCAGAAGGCGGCCATCAAAGCAGCAACACCTTCTAAGGCTGTCACTATTTTCTCCAACAAGAGAACGCACGTGCATGACGAGATGGAGAGGCTGCTTCTTGTGTGGATCAAGGACAAAGAGATCTCAGGAGACACCATCACTGAGACTACAATTTGCCAGAAGGCCTCCGCCATTTTCGGTGATCTCGTGCGTGCTCAGGCCGAAGAAGGAGCAGGAGAAGGAACATCCCAGCAGGAACCCCCAGAGTTTAAGGCTTCTCGTGGGTGGTTTGAGAAGTTCAAGAAAAGGACTGGCATCCATTCAGTGGTACGGCATGGGGAGGCAGCCAGCTCGGACACGAAGGCTGCCGAAGCCTTTGTTAAAACGTTCGAGGAGTTGACTCTGCAGGAAGGCTACACTTCGCAGCAAGTTTTCAATTGCGACGAAACTGGGCTTTTCTGGAAGAAAATGCCTCGTCGGACATTCATCACGGCGGAGGAGAAGAGGCTACCCGGACATAAGCCTATGAAGGACAGGCTTACCCTTGCTTTTTGTGCAAACGGCAGTGGGGACTGCAAGATAAAGCCCCTGCTGGTGTACCATTCAGAAAATCCCCGAGCCTTCAAAGCCCACAAAGTCATTAAGGAGAACCTTCCCGTGATGTGGAAGGCGAATGCAAAAGCCTGGGTAACGAGGCAACTGTTCATTGATTGGGTGAATGTCTGCTTCGGTCCGACTGTCCGAAAATATTTGGAAGAAAACCGCCTCCCTATGAAATGTCTGCTGGTGTTGGACAATGCTCCAGCTCACCCTCCTGGCCTCGAGGAATATCTTCTGGCCGAGTATTCCTTCATAAAGGTCCTGTATCTACCGCCTAACACCACCCCTCTCCTCCAGCCCATGGACCAGCAAGTTATTTCTAATTTTAAAAAATTGTACACGAAGCATCTCTTCAAGAGATGTTTCCAAGTCACAGAGAGTACAAACCTCACTCTGCGTGAATTTTGGAAAGATCACTTCAACATCGTGATATGCCTCAAACTTATCGATCTCGCTTGGCAGGAAGTTTCGAGGCGTACCCTAAACTCATCTTGGAGGAAGCTGTGGCCCGATGCTGTCTCTGCACGAGACTTCGAGGGGTTCGGGAAGCCTGGAGGAGAAGCCGAGATTGTTTACGATCCTGAACCAATTCAGCAGTCTGAGGTGGCTGACATCGTACATCTTGGTACGTCCATGGGGCTGGAAGTTAGCGCGGAAGATATCGATGAACTTATCGAGGAGCACCACGAGGAGTTGACGACGGACGACTTGAAGGAGTTGGAGACGATGCAAGTGAGTGATGTTCAAGAGCAGTTCTCTAGCGGTGATGAGGAGGATGTTGCACCTTTGAAAACGGCAGACATTAAGGAAATTCTTGCATGTTTCCATAAAATGGCAGACTACGTCGAAAAGGAACATCCAGAAAAAGTTTATACCAACCGTGCGCTTCAACACTGCAATGATGTTTGCCTAACGCATTTTAGAAATGTGTTGAAAAGTAGGCAGAAACAAGCTTCAATGGATAGTTTCTTATTAAAGAGGCCAGCGGTATTGTTAGGGCAAGACGAAGGTGAAAGTAAAGAAAAGAAACAGAAAAAAGAAAGAGATGAAGAAGTAGAAGGTGAAAGTAAAGAAAAGAAACAGAAAAAAGAAAGTGATGAAGAAGTAGAAGAGATTTAGAAAATAAGAAAAACGTAAAGTTATAAAAAGGCAAAAAAAAAAAATTCAATTTTAAGTTTTATGTTACCGTTAAGTGTTAAAGTAATTTTTTCTTTCATTTTATAGTTTTCCATACGTAATGTTAAGTGTTAATTATTTCTGCCATTTTTTTTATTTTGTAAAGTTTAAGTGTTAATGTGTTAAGTGTGTAAATTACTGTACGTAGTCTGTCACTTGTTACGTTTTCTGCCTTATGCCATCCTCCTCTGCCGCGACTTCGCTATCGGACATCGTCTCAATCAAAAGGTAAGTTTCAACTTTTTTGTTACACTAATTAACTGTAACCTTTTTTTCAGAGTGTACAGGTACAGTATCAATCATTAATTTAGGTGTACGTACAGGTACAGTAACAATACACCTTCACTGATCTAAATGCTTTACGTACATACAGTACCGTAACTTTTATACACTATCGTACCGTAGTAAAGAAAACGGACCGTTTTCTTTGGGCTTGAGGGGGATAACTTGGCTATAACTACGTACTGTACATTATTGAATAATCTCATAGTGGTTTCTGGAATGGATTAGGCTGTTTTTAACGGTTGTGTTAATTATTGAATGATAGAAATGGCTGCAATGCATGTTTATTACTACAGTTTAGCGTGTTTATGAAAGAAAAGGTGACTTTTTATAAGGCTTGGAACGGATTAGGCTATTTACATGTAAAACGCGACTCAGGATACGAAAATATCAGGATACGAAACCGCATCCTGAACGGATTAATTTCGTATCCTGAGGCATCACTGTATATATATATATATATATATATATATATATATATATATATATATATATATATATATATATATATATATATATATATATATATATATATATATATATACTGTATATCAAATATATCAAATATACATCAAGAAAAATAAACTAAAATAAGTTTAATATAAATGAAATAAGGAATTTGTCAGAGGAAAATTTATTTCAACTGTTATAAACTTATATTTTTACTTTTTTTTTTATCACAATGTCATTAGATGTGAGAGAGTGTAGTTTTAGATGTCTAAATTTTGATTTAGCTATAAACTTTAGAAAGATGATTTGACATGAGTCATTTATTAATTTCCAAGAAGCAGCCATTAACTGCGTTTATAAGACAAGTTTTTTAGGTTCTTAAGGAAAAAGAACTCCGAATATAATGTTTCCTTCTAAGAGGGCAATTCAATATTAAATTAAATTGAATAGTTCTTGGGATACTTTTAAGCCAAATGAATAAGCTTCTAACCTTCACTAAAGCAAGACAAATGACGAACTAATAGTCATGTCTGTCTTGGGAGATTCTAAATGTCCCCTTTAACGGAACCACGAATCAGCCATTTGAAAGATGATATTCTTCAGTTGGAGAAAAGTATTCTTGCATTCTATAATTGATATCTCCACTGTAGGGTATAGTGATTTGATAACTCAGCGAAGATGAAGACCTTTTAATTTCCTCACCTAATTTGTGAAAACTTTTCAAAAGCTGAAACTGAAATATGATCTACAGTTGAATAATAAAGAAGAAAGAAAAGAGAAATCCTGAATATGATTAATAAAGGGTGGGATTACTCAAAACAAAGAGACGGAGATATTCACAATCACACAACCAACATGAGAGAGAGAGAGAGAGAGAGAGAGAGAGAGAGAGAGAGAGAGAGAGAGAGAGAGAGAGAGAGAGAGAATGTATCCTCACCAGTAATTCCGACATATATTTATTGTTAGTACCTCAACTAGGGTATCTTTGCTTATTACGAGCCACGCAATGGGTCCAAATATTATTTCAAGATTGATGTCATGAAAATCAACTCAAAGACTGATTTGATGACAACATTTGTGTGAGGGCTTCCAGAGAGAGAGAGAGAGAGAGAGAGAGAGAGAGAGAGAGAGAGAGAGAGAGAGAGAGAGAGAGAGACCGAATATCATTTCCATGTGAGATACATGTTTTTATTATTGTTGAGAATTTCTTATGTGATAATAACTATGAATATCTTTAAAATGATTGGCCTGTCCACAGAAGATTGACCGCCAATTTTATTCATACGTAAAATACTTTGATTCATGGATACATACACTTGCAAAAAAGGACGGTTTTAAATCTAAAGAATTCATTGCTTTAGTAACACGGTTGTTATTTCTTTGCAAAAAGTAAGCATGATACTCTGGATTACCAAAGTACTGCTATAATATTAGAATCCAAATGGAAATATATTATTTGTTGTCATTGGATATCGGGTTTGAACCAAGGTCTTCTCTGAGAAGTCATGACATTCTCAGCACATTCCACAATGCCTTCGGATTCATTTTATCAAAAGATATCTTTTGTCCATGCATAACACCTGTCCCTTTTTGAGTGAAGGGATACCTTAACATAGGGATAGGGATTGTGTATCGCCATGATCAGCAAAGCTGTACTAGTCAGGGCCATCCATACTAGGTTTGTTTTCTATGAGCGACCAGACTAAACTCTCCTACCATCACCAATCCGCAGTGGCCATCATGGTGATGATAATGGCCGACAATCGACATGAATAAAAACATGTCTGAGCCTTTGTCTTGCAGTGAACTAGAAATAGCTGCATTTATTGTTGTTGTTGTTGTTGTATAATACATGTATAACTAATTCCAAACAATATGACATTTAAGATGATGCCAGGAATGGCAGCGAAACGTTATATGGTTTCATGGAATCTTATTTCTCCTACAGTAATGAACCCACTCTATCTTCCGTTTAATAAAATGAGATATCAGTTTTCATTTGGGACTAGATATTTATTCTAAATAAGGAAAATAATAGAAGAAAAACAATATTATCCTGAAGTGCGTTATGTTAACGTTTTTTAATACATCAAAGTTGTTTGGACATTATCTATAGTTTTGGACATTAGTTTTTCTTATTTAGTAAATCATTGTAACATAAACATTCATTCTTTTTTTTCAATATATTAAAGTTACTTTAACTTCCATCAATTGATATATTAAATAATATGACGAGGTTTATTGGATATGTTCTACAACCACTGATGTGTCAGTAGAAAATCTTGTTTATAACCTAATAATCCAAGCTCTCTCTCTCTCTCTCTCTCTCTCTCTCTCTCTCTCTCTCTCTCTCTCTCTCTCTCTCTCTCTCTCTCTCTTAACATGGGAATATATCCTCGTAAATGATATGAAAATGTATTTTTTTACTGTTAGTGTTGATGATGATCGATGCATGTATAATGGTTGGACTGCATTTATTAAAGACAGCAAATATTATTGCTCCCTATTACACAAAATATTTTTATTTTTTCAGAAAAAATACTTTGACTACTACTTTCATGAGTTTATTTTGCAAAATAGTTTCTTTGTAAGGAGCATAATTTAATATATTCTGGGAACTTTTCTACACTTAATGTAGAACTGAATGTATTGTGAATAATCAACGTCACTGTGGAATTAATATTTAAACCTAAGCTACCATTCCCTAAAGGGTACAATTATTTTAAATTGATAATAGTCAACATCATTTATAGACTTTTTTTTCTACTTTCAAATAAAAAAAGGTAAATTTAATCGATTTTCGTTCCATTCGATTTTTTTTAAAAAGTATTAAGTTTGGTTCCAGTGAGACGTCAAGTACATAAATGAGAAAAATAATAATATTTTCATGAATTTTACTTTCTAACCATTTGTGTGTGCAACTTGTGAAAGTTCATAAAGCCAAATGTTTTTTGATGAGTAGGAGGACAGGATTTGCGCCAAATTTATATCTATTTATATGAGGTCCCTCATTATGAATATGTTTTTCAAATACAGACGTAAGACTGATTCTCCTCAGGAGAAATAAAGAAGATTTTCTTATTTAGTCTTACTAGTTTTTTCTCTTTCCTCGTCAGATATCTATTATTTAACTACTCACCACGTGCTATCACAATTTCTTCTACTAAAGAGTTTCTAGATATATTATTATTATTATTATTATTATTATTATTATTATTATTATTATTATTATTATTATTATTATTATTATTATTATTATTGTTGTTGTTGTTGTTGTTGTTGTTGTTGCTTTTGTTATTTTAACTATTAGACAAGCTACAACCCTTTGATCTCTTACGTTCTCCAGTTCTGTCCTCTTATTTCATCAGATTTGGTATCTGATTGGAAGCACCATTAAAGCCCGATAGTTTCTAGAAGTGTCTGCGATCTCTCGTACATTTGACCTAGAAATGAGGGATGGGGGTGGGTGAGCCTTTATTCGTCCACCTGCTGAGCAACTAGCATCCATTGCCTGGCCTTCTATGGTCCTACCTTGGATTGTGAAGATATATGGTCGATTTCTAGGACATTGTCCTATACTTTGACTGGGTCACTCATGACTAACCCTTATGTTTCTCCTTTTGGTTTAATTAGATTTAAAAATTGTATGTAATCCCCTCCAGTTGCTTTGGAGCAAGAGTTAGGATGGCATTTAACCATCCCTCATGTACCAACCGTGTGTCACACAATCCTACATAGTAACAACATTTTTCTTTTTTGTATATATTATCCTTTGTATCTTCGCTCTCCCCTCGCACTGACAGCGACCTTTACCAACCTGTCTATTTTTCTTATCGTAACTGTTAATGAAACTTGTTGCCGGTTGGACATGAAATAGCCTGTTTTATATTTTGCAACCTTCTTGCCCAGTCTTGATATATATATAAACTGGATGCTCTGAAATAAACTCACTCAGTTGCTTTCCTCCCGCTTTTGAGTCGCAACCTAGTCTTAGCTCATCACATTGGTGACCCTGGAGTGACTCGCTCCTCCCGCCTCCACCCCCCCCCCCTTCCTTACTGTTACTATGACACCCTCAAAACATACCTTCTGCAGCAGTACTCGCTGTCGCCAGCCGCCCGTATAGCAAAGCTTTTCCAGCTCTCTCAAAAACCGTTGGGGGACCAAAGGACTTCGCTCGCCCTCAGGGAAATGACCAGTATTACTCACATGCAACCTGTCGCAGACGGCTCTCCTCATGGGGTGAACCTAATTCGTGCCCTTTGGGTACACCGTTTACCCAAACCTGTACGCGCTGCCATAACCGATGTCGATAATTTACCCATATAGGACTCGATGACCAAAGTCGACGCCCTTATGGACAGCCACTTCACAACCTTCAAGACCTCCATCAATGCCTCCCCTCCTGGCGAAGAGGACAGCTATTCAACATCAACTAAAGCTAACATGAATGCCGTAGGACACACACGCCTACCTCATGATGAGCCGGAGCAGCGACAAAGCGACCGATCACCCACCTCTCGCTTGCACCCCAACCAACAACTTCTAGAGCAACTTACTGCCACCCAACGGCAGCAGTTTTGCTACTACCACTACAGATTCGGGGCTGCTATGAAGAAATGTACAGTGTGTCATGTTTAGGGGGGACCCATGTACCAACATGTAGCACACGATCCTACATAGTAACAAAATTTTTCTCCTTTGTATATAATATTCTTTGTATCTTCGCTCTCCCTTCGCACAGATAGCGACCTGTATCAACGTGTGGGATTTTCTTATCGTAACTGTTAACAGAACTCGTTAGTGGTTAGACATGAAATGGCCTGTTGTATATTCTATGACCTTGTCGCCTGGACTTGATGTATATATAAACTGGATGTTCTGTAATAAACTCATTCACCTCTCCTCCCATTCCTTCCGCTGCCTACCACCAGATTAGACATATACCTTACTCATCCTCCTCCGCACCTGTAACCCACACACCCAGCACCTCCAATTCCTTAAGCAAGTTTCCCAGCCTACCTAGTCCCGCTGTCAGAAGCCAACCAAACGCCTCACGCCCCCCCCCCCCCATACCCCCAGTAAATGATTGGAACGATTATGACCTTATCTCTTGCCCCATGGATGCTTTCATTGCAGCAATTTCTAACGTACTCCGTAACAGTCCCGTAAAATTAAGTTTACCCAGAAGTCTCTTGATTAATTAATTTTTGATAATGCCACCCAGGCACTTCAACCTCAAGTCCCTTCATAGTCCCTGCAGTAAATGATCCTAACACAACCACTCACAACAACACCAAAGTGAAAGTACTCCAATGGAACGTATGCAGACTCAGAAATAAGTTTGCCATCCTACAGTCCAAACTTCAGTGCATAACCCAGACATCATTGTATTGCAAGAAACTTTGCTAAATGAGAACACACCATTTGCGTTCTCAGGATACAAAGTGTACACCACGTATCTAACACCAACGACAAAAGGATTAACTACTCTTATCATGAATAGTATCCCCTCTAAAGGAGCACCAAGCATCGACTGTGGGACAGAGGCAGAGGCACTCAGTGTTCAGATATCTCTGTTGGCTACAATTCTCACAGTCCACAATATCAACAAGTCTCCAGCCAAAAGCATAAATGCAGAGGGGTTCTTTGCTGCCACCTCTGAGGATGACACAATAATTGCAGGCGACTTCAACGCTCACCACCCGTTTCTGAACTCAATATCAGCAACAAATCAAACAAGCAGATACTTGCTTGCCCTAATGCAAGAATATCCTGACGTAACGTTGCTTAACAACGTTACAGAAGCAACCCATTTAGGAGGTGGTCGTTTAGACATCACCTTCCTATCTAGCCCCATACAAAGAGTTGCCAAATAGCGACTGCATCCTGAATTAACAAGATATCACCTAGCCATAGAAGTTAAACTCGAATTGGAAAAAATACCCTACTCCTCCTCCATCCCTAAAAAGGTTGAACCCAGACTTTGCTAACTGGCCAAAATTAGAGACAGCTATGACAGAATGGGCTCTGAAATACATCAAGAACCCTCACATGGATATTTCCACCCTATCACTTGACTTCAACAAACAATTAGAGTCAGCCGCTAGTATATCCATGCCTCAGAAAAAGTACCCTGAAAGGAAACACGCCGACGCCTGGTACTACAACAGCCGCATCAAAGAAATGAATGGCAGAATCAACCAAACCAAAAAACTCTTCAGGAAATACAGAACTGATGAACTTCATGATCTACTTGTAGAAATCATCAAACATTCCCTAGAGGTATCACTGGAAGTGAAAACAGATAAATGGTATTCATGGTGCCACGAACCTGTAACATGAGAGATGACACCTATAACCCCTACACCATGGAAGAACTCAACATGGCCCTTGCAAAAGGCAGAAAGGACACTGCCCCCGGAGCCAACTTAATCACAAACAGCATGCTAAGGAACATGGGAAGCCACGCGAAGTTGGTGTACTTGCACTTAATCAACAGAACACATACAGAAAAACTACGCCTAATAACATGGAACCAACAGGACACAAAACCCAACCCAAAACCTAAGGAACCAGACTCCTACTGACCCAGAGATTTGATTAGCTGCACCGAGAAAGTAGCTGAGAGAATGCTACTCAACAGATTGAAATGGAAAATAGGCCAACTACATCACCGCCTATATGCCTACAGGAATGGCATAGGAACTCAAGAAGTATTATAAATATTCTTACAACAATTAATGACAAAAAAGCCTTTATCATCTTTCTCGATCTCGAGAAAGCATTTGAGCTAGCCAGCTCTCCTGCTATCCTCTTCACACTTGTTGAAAAAAAGAGTAACAGGACATTTACTGGCCTGGACTCGGAACTACACACTAAACCGAGAAGCCAGAGTCACCTTTCAAGGAAATACCACTGAATTCATCACCCTAGAAAACGGAACGCCACAAGGGGGCATATTAAGCCACCATCTGTTCAATCTACTTATGGAGAATCTAGCAACTCTAAACCTCCCAAACGGAGTGGAAATCTTCATATACGCTGATGATATGTGCATCATCTGCCCGCATAAAGCATATGCATGAAATGCTACCCTAAAGGCTCTGGAAATGATCCAGGCCAAGTGCAACGACCTCGGCCTAAAGATCAATACTAGCAACACCAAAGCCATGGCCATAAAACACCCACAAAACCCTCAGAACTTCACTCTAAGGGGTGAAGCCATCGAATGGGTAAGCCAATTCATATACCTTGGAGTAATTATCAGCAAAACTCTATCACCGGCCAATGAAGTAACCTACCTCAGAGAGAAAAATAAAATTCGTCTCCCAGCCATGAAACGAATGACCTCCCTCAAACAATGAGTATCAAACAGCCTCCTAAGACTGTTTTGTGTACAAGCAATTCGATCCCACATCGATTATGCAGCACCTATGCTCACCTCATTGACTGACACTCAAGAAGCATCATTGGAAGTGGTTTAAAACAGCGCCATGAGACTTATCAGCGGCTCTCTAATGTGGACTAGACTCTTCTTGTTAAGAGCTGAAACTAACCTAATTTCCCTTTCAGCCAGGATCGACATCAGGAACAGCAGCAACATATTCAAGTCAATCATCGCAGACAGAGAATGCCCACTCAACAACAAACTCAAAAGACTTCTACCTCTGGCGGAAGAGATAGACCCGTCAAATTTTCATGCAAAGAAACTGTTGAACTCACTGAGAAGAATTCAAATGCAAAATGAGACCCATAAGACCAAAGGACAACAAAAGCATGAGAGTTACAGTACACCTGCCCCCTGCACTCAGGACCCCATCCTATACAACTTCACCATCCTTCCAGCAGCAAGCAAAGCTTTCTGCACACCAGAGCAACTCACAGAAGCAGCCAAAATGCAATCAGAAACACTCCAGCTCCTAATATCTACTAAGTGATGGATTAATTGACCACGGCATCCCTGCAGCGGCTGCTGCAGTTGTCTCTCCATCAGCCTACAGAGAGAATTGGAGATCTTCAAACCATGCCTCTACACTAGAAACTGAGCTAGTGGCAATTGCAAAAGCCCTAGAACCCTCTACCAACCTACAAGAAGGAAAAACAACAATCCTTACAGATTCCAGAGGAGCCATCCTGGCTCTAAGCATCAAAAAATCTACTGGAAATGTTTACCTCATCACAGCAATTTAGTTCTTAGCCTTAGCTCATCAAAGCCACAACAGACAAGTAACCCTGAATTGAATCCCAAGTCACACTGGAATTACTAGCAATGACGAATCTGATCACCTGGCCAAATCTGCCCTAATATGCCAGACAATAAGCATCACTCTGCAACATTCACTCAAAACCATCAAGAATCAAATGGCTGCCTATTGCAACATCCAAAAGACAAGCAAAGTAAGGCAAGCCTTCCTTGATGGATCAAGATCTGCAAAGTGGTATATTGAAGCAACAAATCTATTACCACATCCAATAGCATGACAAACACCCCGTCAAGTCACAGTTATTTTTTGCAGACTGCGACTGGGATATCTGTTCAACTGGCAAATCATCACGGACAATGGTGAAGACCCAGCAGGAAACGAGCCTACTCAGACAGGATCTCAACCCCAACCATCCTGCACCTGCAACAGCAATTGTCAAACACATAATGGCTATTGTTGATGCCTTCTCAGGGTTTCTCCGCAGCTACCCTCCACCAAGATAACATAGTAACAGCACCAAATTGTAAACTAAGCAACCCTTTCACCTCTTTTTTAACTCTCCTTCCACTTGCAATCTCTCTTATATCTTCCAGTTCAGGTATCCCTCTCAACCATGCAGCACATAGACGTCTCAATGACATCAATGATATGTAACGTTTTATTTTTATTTTGTTTCTAGAATTTTCAGGTAGAATTATGTTTATTCCGCCCTTTCTCTACTACTCTAAGCACCTAACAACTCTCTTTTTCAGCTTTCTCTCACTCAGCTGAAACTTCACACTATCTCTCTGTCTAATAACTTAAGCTTAAATCACTAAGAAGTTTTTTGCTTCACCTATGACCAATATCTCCAACTAAAACTTTTCAAACTCCTTTCCGAGCTCTCCTACTCATCGGGACTCACTACTATAACTCTTTTTCTCAAACTAAAAGACTGGAGACAGTGGGCTCTTGAGAAGGACATCTCCTTCTCACCGTCACCTTCTTCCTTTTCTCAAACAAGCATGAAACTATTGCTTGTTGCCATCCCAAAACCCACATCGTAACCCAAAATCCTAAATAAAATTTGCAGATTACCCCACAACCAAATTACCCACCACTAAAAACCCAACTAAAACACCTACGGGCCTGTCTTCAACAACAACAATAATAAACTCACTCAGTTGTTTTCATCCCGATTTTGAGTCACAAACTGCTCTTGGCTCGTGACACTAAACATAAAAAACAAGAATGAAAACAATTTCTAGACATACTAATTTCATACAAAAGTATGATTTCATCTGATCTCCAGGTTTCCTTCTCAGGTTGAATATAACTTCAAGTAATCTCTGAAATGAAATCAATGGTTCTTGATGAAATTAGAAATAATATATATACACACACACACACACACACACACACATATATATATATATATATATATATATATATATATATATATATATATATATATATATATATATATATATATATATATATGCCTAATTTGGAGAGGAAGATTGATTTCAGTTCCATTCGGCCTTACCACAAGAATGGACTGGATTCCATTAGACATATCTAAATGGAAATTGGAGACCAATATTTTATTCATGAAGCTCACCACGAAAATCCTTCCGTATGAATCTTGCGCGCATACATACGTGATGGAGACCATGATACACTTATGTGATAGCTGGTTGCCCACATTCAAATAGTCATAATAAGGGTTTGCCAACGTCAAGATTAACAAGATGATATCGCTTGAAAATAAGGTAGTTTAATGATGATTACAGACATTTATGGAAAAGGATGATAAAAAGCTGAGCGTTACAAAATTTTATTCAGCATTGATAATATGATTTACATTTATACACACACATACATAAGTACACACACACACACACACACACACACACACACACATATATATATATGCATATATATATATATATATATATATATATATATATATATATATATTTTATATATATATATATATATATATATATATATATATATATATATATATATATATATATATATATATATATATATATATATATATATATATATATATATATATATATATATATATATATATATATATATATATATATATATATATATATATATATATATATATATATATATATATATATATATATATATATATATATATATATAAGACCTTATCATTTTTATATCTACTTAATGCTTTGAAGGAGATTACAGTCGTTTCCTTTGAGAAATCGATTAATGAAAAACCAAATTCATTTTTCTACATGATGAAAATATCAACACTTATTCAAGAGATAAGGATAATGTAAGAATTGAGTTTATTTATCATTGAATACTGAATAATACGGGAAATTCGATTGAGCAGAATTCCAAATTCTGTTGTATGCGTCGTAAGATGTACTGGTAAACTCTCATGAGAGCACCATCAGATTTAACATTCATTTATCAACAACATGTTTATTTTTAATAGCTACTATTATTACATATTATTTCGGGTTCTAATGCTATTTCATAATTAGGATATGATACTGAAATGTTACATTTTTTAACTGTAGAAATATTTTTGATAATGATTATGTGCATTACCTAATGATTCTTATAAGCAATGATAATTAAAAATCGCATCATTTAACCAGTATTGCATTTCAGCAGATCTAATTATCATTGATATGTGCCATACTGCATCTTAGTATCACAAATTACCTTTGATATGGACAATATCGCATTTTAGCTTTGGTAATTATCATTAATAAATCCAGTCTCGTATTATATCAGCACTAATCATTAGAAATTTCGGTGATGTATGTATAATGAATATTCAGGCAAAGAGGTGTAAGATAATTCTATGAATAATAAAGAATATGAAAATCTCTTTTGAATCATTCTAGGTGAAATAAGACAAAATGTTGAAGCAGGTGTTCACTGACCATTCAATTATCTCGAAGGCTTCCATGCAACAATCTATAATCACCCCTAAAACAGCCAGACGGATTGTGAAATTGAAACAGCGTTTATGTATATTGCAAAACCGCATTTTCTTTCTTGAATACTTTTACTAGTCTGTTTTTTCCATGCAAGCTCAGTCCGTTCCTGAACAGCGTCACGCCCTAGGATAAGCAACGATTTGATAACAGAGAAATGATTCTTTGTCATGAACAATATTGAATTATATATTATATCAGAATCTTTTACTGCTGAGAATGAGATTTTTCAGAAAAAAATAATAATGATTTTGTGCAGTTTTTATTTTTTATTATTGTTATTATTATCATTATTATCATTATTAATATTATTAGAGAGAGAGAGAGAGAGAGAGAGAGAGAGAGAGAGAGAGAGAGAGAGAGAGAGAGAGAGAGAGAGAGAGAGAGAGAGAGAGCTGCGGATTTGTACCATTCTTTCAGCTCTCATCCAGCTGTTTTTTTGTGCTGTCTTGAAACATACAATTACGTTGGAGTTTTTCAGTTGGAAATGAGAATAAATGGCTGTCACAAACAGAACTCGGGTTTCCACCAAATGTTCTCCGATCTGGTGGCATTCCCATCAATGCTATTTGTGCTGCCTTCATCGAGTTCTCTTTTATTTTCAAGTGTTTCACATTTACCCTTACAATATTGAGAGATAAGGAAGAACGCCTACGCATTCAAGAACGCTTGTACATATGGAACATAAATATCTCTCTCTCTCTCTCTCTCTCTCTCTCTCTCTCTCTCTCTCTCTCTCTCTCTCTCTCTCAAACCCAAACATAGGTGGAATTAAAATATAGTCGTATTACGTCTTATATTCTCTCTGGCTAACATTGTTAATATGTGAAATCGTATTGAATTAGGATTATATTTTAACATCTTTCTGTGTTTAGTATTAAAATCAACAAAGTAAATTAATTGCCATATGTAATATTCATATGAAACTGATTAATGTGAAAAAAAAAAATACATTTTTGTAGGAAAATACAAAAATATAACTATCCAATCGAAAGCATTTTACGCACATTACTTTCCTCTCGCTTTATATACATTGAAATTATTGAACCTGTAATCAACAAAATGAATCAAAAAATAAAATCAAACCTGTGTATAGAATTATTGTGAATCTCTGGAGCATCAGATTGCCAACTCACAGATCTTTATAACATAAACAATAATAATGTCCAAAATGTAATGGATTCTTCCGAATCCGTTGTATATATTGGTGAAAATCTGACAAAACATTTTGGCATAATCCTGCCAACAGACAACACTGGGTAATATCATCTAACTGTGTTGATTAATTGCATCTGGGTCCAAACTTTGGAACTGTACCTATAGATCATTTGGCCAAGATCTCGTCCTGACCTTCCTTGAAAATATTATTATTATTATTTTTAAATGGTTTAATAAAACCCAAACCATAAGAAGTTGTCACTGGACTGGTTAATATCCACCTTTTTAAATATTAATAACATTATAATATAACAAATTATCATTCATTGAAAAGGTCTTGATAAATGGTTGCCAATGAATAAAAAAGAGATAGGACTTGTGTATCCTGAAGAATTCTGCTACATGTGAGATTTTCTTGAATTTACCACTAAAGATAAAGGTAATGGTTTCAGATCCAGTTTGATTAGAATAAATTCTCACTAGGAGGTCAGCCGGACAAATCAAATCCCCCACGGTGGTGCCAAACCACAGTAGTGGCATCCCCAGTAAACCGCTTAAACTCACGGTCTCGGGAGGGTATCGATCTGCTGCCATGCGAATGCTGGGCGAATACCTTATCATTGTACTATCCAGAAGGTTAATGAAAGGGTTAGTACATCATATATTGAAATACGGTGACAAGTTAAACTGACGGAAATATAAAGTAAAGAAGGAAAGTCAGGCATTTTATTCCCTTTGATAACCCCATATGTAAGTTTACTGAAAAGGGGGATCAGTTAACGAAGCAGTGTTGCCGGAGCTGTTGAATCTCAATTTTCTTTGTTATTATTTTTTTCACAGGACAGAAATACCAGAGGAAACTCATCTGGTTTTGCTTTTTTCTTTGTGTTTTATATCCGATTGGGTGGAATTGTTATCCTTCTGTTTGTTAGTAATTAATACAATCATACTCTCTCTCTCTCTCTCTCTCTCTCTCTCTCTCTCTCTCTCTCTCTCTCTCTCTCTCTCTCTCTCTCTCTCTCTCTCTCTTATACATTATGTATACTGATATAGTAATTATATTACATTGAAACATCAATGAATTTAACTCTTCTCCATTATATATATCTTGTTTTTAAGAAATTAAACTCTTTAATAGTAATCACAAGTAAACTGGGTTTGCAATTTTACCACTCGTGTGTCACAAGTTCGTACATAGTAACGACATTTCTCTTTATTATATATATTATCCTTTGTATCTTTGGTCTCCCCTAGCACTGACAGCAACTTGTATTAACATATATGCCTATTTCATAGTTAACTGTTAACAGAACCGGTTGTCAGTTGGACAAGAAATGGCAAGTTTGTATTTTGTAACCTTCTTGCCGGGACATGTTGTGTATATATACCCGATGTGTCTATAATAAAGTATTTAGTTGTGTTCATCTCGCCTTTGGTTCACAGCCTCTCTTGGCTCGTTACGTTGGTGACCCCGGGGTCGAATTGCTCCTCCCGTCAACCCGCCACTCACTGTTACTATGACGGACTCCCCAGATGTTGGCGCTGCCCCATTCAAACTTTCATCAGTGGAGAAGCGTTTGCTTGGTTTCAGCGTGCAGGAGTCCAGTTGTGCATCAAGGGCGTGACTCGCTCAACAGCCAAAGCAGATTATATTCTCGTGGCATTACCTGAGGACACCTTGGAAATCTCCAACTGGCTTTGTGAAAAAGGAGACACCCCAATAGCGTATGACGCTTTCAAAATATACCTTTTGCAGCAGTACTCGCCGTCACCAGCCGCCCGTATAACAAAGCTTTTCAGCTCTCTTAACAACCGTTGGGGGACCAAAGGGCTTCACTCATCCTCAGGGAAGTGACCAGAATCGCTTGCCTGCAACCTGCCGCAGACGGCTCTCCTCGTGAGGTGAACTTACTCCATGCCCTTTGGGTACACAGTTTACCCAAACCTGCATGCACTGCCATACCCAATATCGATAGTTTACCCTTAATGGACTTGATTACCAAGGCCGACACCCTTATTGACAGACACTTCAAGACCTTCAAAACCTCCATCAACTCCTCCACTTTGGAAGAAGAGGACACCTATTCACCGCCAACCGAAGCTGATGTGGATGCCGTATGACACACAAGCCTACCCCTTGACATGCCGGAGCAGCAACAAAGCCACCCATTAGCCACCACTCGCTTGCCCCCAATCAACGACTTCTAATGCCACTTACTTCCGCAGTTTTCCTACTACCACTCCAGATTCGGGGCTGCCACGAAGAAATGTGCCAAGGATTGTCAGTGGCCAAAAAACGTGTAAGTAGGCCATTGCTCATGGCGATGGCCTCCCATGTTTCTAATCTTTTCTTTTTACATGATGCAGGAATGGGCGTGCAATTTTTGGCAGACACAGGTGCATGTCGCTCTTTTTTGCCAAGGGAACTCTTCAGGACACGACGTAGGCTGTCTAAGTCTACCGATTTCCGCCTGGTAGCTGCCAATGGATCTGCAATACCCACCTACGGTTACGAGAACCTTATATTATCGCTAGGAAGCCGGAAATTTAATTAGAAGGTTCTGGTTGCTGATGGCACATTGCCAGTTTTCGGTGTGGATTTCCTCTCTCATTTCCACCTTCTGGTCGATGTCGTCCACCGACAATTGGTCAACGTAGACTCGTACTTGTCGGCACCTCTTCAACCCGCCCCCTTCAACCTCCCTCTCCACATTAGTGCACCTAAGGATGCCTATGCCCACCTCCTCACGTCGTACCCGGAAGTTTTCCGTCCAAAACTTCGCCAAACACCCACGGCTCCTGCCAAACATGGTATTTATCACCATATCAAGATGACGGCACCCCCAGCCTTCGCCAAATTCTGACATCTGGCACCTGATCGATTGGCAGCCACCAAACATACGTTCGCTGAAATGGAAGGAATGGGCCTTTGCCAAAAGGCCTCCAGCCCATGGTCGTCACCCTTACACATCATCCTGAAGGAAGATGGCTCCCTCCATCCGTTTGGGGATTACAGGCGCCTGAACATGCAAACAGAACTGGAAAACTACCCCCTCCCAAACATCGCCGATGTGACCTCCTACCTGCACAAAGCGAATGTTTTCTCCACGCTCTACTTCCTGAAGAGGAATTATCAGGTGCCTATAGACCCCAAAGACATCCTCAAGGCTGCCATAAGCCCTCTCTTCGGTATATACACCTTCAACTACTCCTGGTTTGGCCTTCGTGATGCTGAGGCCACTTTTCAACGTCTCATGGATGGCATCTTAGGGGACCTTCCCTTCTGCGTATGTTATGTGGACGACATACTTGTGTTCTCTTCCTCAAAAGAGGAACACCTCCGTCACCTGCACATCATGGTTTACTGCCTACAACAAAAGGACCTTGTAGTCTGGTACGACAAGTGTACCTTTGGCACCAACAAAGGGTCTTTCTTAGGGCACTGCATCACTCCTAAAGGAGTTCATCCCCTCCCTGAGAAGATAGCAGCCGTTCAGAAGTTCCACACGCCCTCGACCATCAAAGCACTGCAGGAATTTTTGGGCATGATCCACTATTATCACCGTTTTCTGCCAGCCATTGCCACCACTCTTGCTCCCATCTACACCTCCCTCAATGGCAAGCCAAAAGACCTGAAGTGGGGTCCCCTTCAAGAAGTGGCCTTCTGCAACGCAAATAATGCCTAATAACCCCTGCTGCTCTCACTTCTCCCGTCCCAAATGCCACTCTCCTTTTCTCCACCGATGCCAGCAACGTCGCAATTTGTGCAGTAATCGAACAGGTGGTCAAAAGCTCGCCCCGCCCATTGGTCTTCTTCAGCAGAAAACTTTCCAAGGCAGAATCAGATTATTTTGTCTTTGATCACGAATTGCTGGCTGTTCACTTGGCTGTCCGTCACTTTCACCATTTCTTAGAAAGTACACCCTTCGTCATTTGCACGGAGCACATGCCTCTGGGGCACGCCTTCACTTGACAGTCTAACGCCAGGTCCGCCCATCAAAGCCAACATCTCTCTACCGTGGCTGAATACAATTGCATTCCTTAACACGTCCCTGGGAAAATCAATCCCGTTGCCGATGCCCTGTCAAGAAACACTTTGCCCGCCGTTCAACTGGGATTGGATTTCAACATCTTGGCTGAATCCCAACGACAGGATCCAGAGTATCAAGCATGTAGGACGTCCTGCTTATCCTTTAATTGCGAAGACGTCCCAATCGACGACTCCAACACCACCCTCCTCTGTGACGTCATGCACTGACAGGTGTTTTATTTCATTCAATAGCTTTCACTTCCCTCGCGCCGTTCTACTGCACAGCTGTTGAAGATGAAGTTCATTTATTATTAATATTTTTATTATTATTATTATTATCATTATTATTATTATTATTATCATTATTATTATTATTATTATCATTATTATTATTATTATTATTATTATTATTATTATTATTATCAACTGCTAAGATACAACCCTAGTTTGAAAAGCAGGATGTTGAGCCCAGTTGCTCTAACAGGAGAAACAGCCCAGTGAGGAAAGGGAACAATGAAAAATAAAATATTTTAAGAAAAGCAACAACATTAAAATCAATATTTTCTAAATTAACTATAAAGACATTAACATAACAAGAGGAAGAGAAATAAGATAGAGTAGTGTGCCCGGGTGTACCCCCAAGCAAGAGAACTCTTACCCAAGACAGTAAAAGTCCATGATACAGAGGCTATGACACTACACAAGACTAGAGTGTAATGTTTTGATTTTGAAGTGTCCTTGTCCTAGAAGAGCTGCTTACCATAGCTAAAGAGTCTCTTCTACCCTTACCAAGTGGAAAGTAGCCACTGAATAATTATAGTGCAGTAGTTAACCCTTTGTGTGAAGAAGAATGGTTTGGTAATCTCAGTGTTTTCAGGTGTATGAGGACAGAGAGTCTGTAAAAAAAAGCCAGACTATTCGGTGTATGTGTAGGGAAAGAAAAAGAACCATAACCAGAGACAGGGATTTAATGTAATCTGTTGCCAGTCAAAGAATGCTAAGAATTGGGTCCATGCCTGTACTTCTTGCCAAACTTCCAAAGTACATCGACACACGGATTCAGGAGTGAGCACCTTTCCTCAATCTCAGCATCAGCGTCGTTTCGCCCACATTCACATCGACGTTGTAGGCCCCCTACCCATATCATAAGGACATCGTTGCCTGTTTACCGTCATCGATCGCTCCTCTCATTGGCCTGAAGCTATTCCCAAGGAAACTGCATCGTCCGCCTCCTGCACATGTGCATATCTCTTAGGATGCATAGCAAGATTTGGGCATCAAATAACATCAGAAAACTGCCTACAATCATGCTGCCTATAGAATGGTTGAACGTTTTCATCGCACCCTCAAAGCAGCTTTGATGTCTGGTTGCAAGGACTCCAGCTGATTTATTTAGCTTCCCTGGGTTCCCCTGGGACTAAAGACCAATCCTAAAGACGCCCTGGATGTCTCGGCAGCTGAAATGGTGTATGGCAACCCGTTGGTTGTCCCTGTTGAATTTCTTCCTCCTACAAACTTCTCCAACAATCTGCAGCGTATACATTATGTGGGAAAATATACTCCATGCCGCCAGACTTACAAGACCCCAGCAAAACGTCACCTACCGACAGACTTGCACTCTGCAACGCACGTCTTCCTATGCAACGACACTAGCAGGCCACCGCTAATACCCGCTTTCATGGGCCCTTTCCTTGTGATCCAACGCAATCCGAAAGCATTCCTACTAAACATTCGTGGCGAAGAAGACTGAGTCTCCATTGATCATCTAAAACCTGCTTAACCCTTGCCAGATGAACCGCCACCAGTTTGCCTCTCTATATCATGGCGCCCTATTCAACATGTACAGTATGTGATTTTTAGGGGGAGCCATGTACCTCTCGTGCCACAAGATCGTACATAGTAAAGAAATTTCTCTTTTTTGTATATATTATCTTTGTATCTTCGCTCTCCCCTCGCACTGACAACAACTTGTATTAACATGTCTGCCTATTTCATTGTTAACTGTTAACAGAACTGGCTGCCAGTTGGACAAGAAATAGCATGTTTGTATTTTGTAACCTTGCCAGGACCTAGTGTGTATATATACCCGATGTGTCTATAATAAAGTACTCAGTTGCATTCATCTCGCCTTTGGTTACAACCTCTCTTGTGTAGTCATACAATCATCTAATCAACATTAATATTTCACATATATATATATATATATATATATATATATATATATATATATATATATATATATATATATATATATATATATATATATATATATATATATATATATATATATATATATATATATATATATATATATACAGCGCATACATATGTATATATATATATATATATATATATATATATATATATATATATATATATATATACATATATATATATATATATATATATATATATATATATATATATATATATATATATATATATATATATATATCATTCATAGAGCAAGAAATTGCCGATAAAGGTCCTAATAAAATTAAAAATTAAAATATCAAACATGATAAATTGCAAACCAATAAATATAAAGGGCCGAAGAGCAAGGTCTTAAAACCATTATTTATGGATTTCTTTATCCTGCTCACCTTCTCACCTTTCTCGCCAGACGTCAGGTATTCTATCATGCTTGTCAGTCATCCTTCCTTAGGATTTCCCTCCACTGCTGCCTATATTCAAACAGTCCAACTCTCTCCTCAACCTCCAACAACGAAGTACTTTTCCTTCTCAGAGATCCAGCTAAATAATCCTTCCATCTCATTCTTGGTCTCCAACAGGTCTTGTGTACCCATATTTCCCTTCAAGATTTTTTCTGGGGTATCCAATATCTTCCATTTTCTTCACCTGGCCGTATGTAGCACAACTGGCCCTTCTCAGTATGTTTTAATCTATTCAGTCTTATCACAACTTTTATTAATCTCAATACCTCCCTTCCTGCTTCTGGAATCTGCCTTCTGGTTTTAGATGTAAGTGTCCATGATTTTTTTCTTTTCTGTTTATGATTCAGTCTTTCACTGTGGGGTTTAACATAAAAATATCATTGCTAAATTCATTAATTCTTGAAGTGATTTGTACTTGATGGTCTTTGTCATTACTGACATTTTGAAATGCACATATTTTACTGGTTTGATTTTATTATAAATGCGTAAGTAAAAAAAAAGTTCTTTATGTTTTGTTTTTTTTTCAAATAAACAAACTAATATTTCTTTATTTCTGGTTTGAGTAAACAAAAAAAGATTTCCTCATCTTCATGTTTGCATAGCCATATAAAATAATGCATTCCTTGTTCGCTTCAAAAGAAAAAAAAAATAATAGGTTAATTAATTTGAAAAAAAGACACAACGTAATAATACAAAACAAAAGTAGGCCTCAACTAATCAACCTTTGTGATTTCCTTAACGAAACTATCACCAGACTTCACACTACGTTCATTATGAGCCTCCAAACTCAGTCAATGAATTTTCCTGGAACAAAGCCAACTCTCATTCCTAATGCTATTTAATTTGTAGGTTCCCGGCTAGAACAAAACAAATATATATTAACTTTAGGTCTTTTGATTTATTTTTATTTATTTTTTTTTATTAATTTTTTTTTCTTTTTGAAAGTCTGTTTACAAAGGAATATATGCAATATGTTTGAGAAATGTTTGCTAATTTTTTCCCTTTGAGCTTTGGGCAAAAAAAAAACAGCATTACCGCATCAGTTCTTATATATGATAAAGCATTTTGTACATCACGAAAATACGTGGTTAGTAAATTTATTTTGCTGGATAATATTTGTATATTCATCTCCCTTTCCTTATACACTTACATATATGTTAGTAAATATTTCAAAGGGTATTGTAGGAATGATTGAAGAGATAAAGATCACCTCAAGTTATAAAATTTCTGGAAATAAAAATAGATGATGAAAGGAAACTGTTTAATTATAGAATATAATGTTCATAGTATATTTCAGGCAATAGAATTATTGGAGTATTAGTAAGCTTATGAAAAAAGATCTTAATTACCAGATGACAGAAATCTGACTCACTTTGATCCACCTTACTTTATGCCAACTTAAAAAGGGGGAAGTTATCTAGAAAACGTAAGAGGAAAAGCAAAAATAGAAATCAGGATGAAATCACACAAGGAAAAGTGTATCGCAAACGGAAAAATCTTTTTGCAAATTCTTATATGATTTTTTCTATGGAATGAAAAACTTATGACGAAGGAGAAATTTTACCAGGATTCGTCTGAGAATGCTTTATCATAATTTGGGGTTAGGATCAAGATTACGTTACTGTTGGTCAGTTTCGTGCCATTTTGCTCAATACCAAGTATTTTTTTTTCCACTGCTTTTGAGTACCTCTGTAGCTTCCAGCAATAAGTATTAGAGTTTGAAAAATTAGTTGACTTTATAAAGACTCAATGGTGCAAATAATTGTATTGTATCTAGATTAAGCAAATGGAATATGCATATTTTACAAGATATCTTATGTAAATACAATGATCATTTCTTTATTGCTCCTTATAACATTATATCAGGTTAGCTATATTTTTACCTCTAAGAGCATTTATCTCATCTTCCTAATTCTTGATAAAAAACAGCAAAAGATCAGACAATTGGAAACCTTGGAATCTGGACCATATTAAAAATTTACGACTTAAAAATAAATCCTAATCCTTTCTATAGAATTTTTGAGCATGTCAATATCATGGCAAAGGGCCACATTGCTTATATCAAAATTAAGGATTAGCGCCGTGATGTCACTTTTCTGATTTACCTAACATTTTCATTATATAAGACTCATCCATAAACATTTCAGTGAGGGAAACGGATCACTCGAAAAAAAAGCCTAGATTAAAAGCTGTAATTTTCTACCAACATGTAAAATCTGGCTTATATTCCTATAGATGTCTAGTTTGAAAAAGTCACCCGAAATGGTTTTTTAATGGCTGCTCGTAAATGGCAGAGGCAAATTACAGTGATACTAGAAATACATTCCTATGATAAGCGCCGAAGCTCCTCTCCACACAAGCCATGCCCTGGGAGAGTCAGGGAATGCTGCTAATAAATCAGTAAGTAGTCACATAGGCTCTCCGGACCTACTCCCTTAGCTCAAAAAGATGTTAAGCTTGAACGTCTCTCAAGCCTGAGCCTAGCAAAGATCCTACTTGAACTAATTGTATGTGGAAATATTTAATTAGTCGAAAGACCTGCTCTTTCTTTATTACATTCAATATAGTAACTGTAACATTAAGCGTTGTCTTTTTTCCTGAGAAATGAGAAGGGAGGCCCACTACTTGAAGTTACCAATATCTTCAATATTTTTTGAAAATGCGATAGCCACCTGTTAGTCTTCTGAATATTGCCTTGTATAGATATTCTGAGCATGAAAATTCTAGAACACCTGCCACTTCAAATGAAGGATGGAAATTGAAAAAATGGTCTTGAGAAATATGCAATGCTATTAGTTGAACAGAAAAATATGGCAATTATTTATATAAGAGAAACAAACATAGATTAATTGAAAAGAATTTTGAATGAAAAAATAAAAAGAAACTTTAGAAAGTTGCAAAACCAAATACTGTGAGCTAAAAATGGGTCATTAATTATTAGTAATGAGCTATTTAACTTTACAATTGAAAACATTTCTCATTAGGAACTCTTTAAATGCGATAGGAATAGGGATATCACTGTAAATGATTGATTAAAGTTCATTCTTCATTGATATTTAACCCCCCCCCCCCCTCTCTCTCTCTCTCTCTCTCTCTCTCTCTCTCTCTCTCTCTCTCTCTCTCTCTCTCTCTCAAGACTAACATGTCTTATACATGTTTCAGGCTTTGATTCACTATTGAACTAAAAGTAACATTTCAGCCGAAAAAAATAAAAGATAACAATAAAAAAATACTCAAGATATTCTAAATGGTTTGAAGGATATTATGCTTTTATAACGAGAGTCTTCTGAACGTGGAGTCAAAGTTAATGAAAAAGTAAGATCAAACTCTAGTTCTATTCATTTATTGATAACATTAGGACAATAATGTAGTAGTTACTTTTTAAATGTAATGGGGCACCACAACTGTTCACCCTCCAGGAACATAGAATTACCCGATAATGAAGAAAAAATACTTTTGTTAGCCAACAAAATGAAAACACACACACATATATATATATATATATATATATATATATATATATATATATATATATATATATATATATATACACACACACACACACACACACACACACACACACATATATATATATATATATATATATATATATATATATATATATATATATATATATATATATATATATATATATATATGTAATACACAAATAGTTACATATCTTACAATGTGAAAATTATATACACATATCTATATGTGTACACACACACACACACACACACACACACACACACACACACACACATATATATATATATATATATATATATATATATATATATATATATATATATATATATATATATATATTACTATCCAAGCTACAACCCTAGTTGGAAAAGCAAGATGCTATAAGCCCAAGGGCTCCAACAGGGAAAAATAGCCCAGTGAGGAAAGGAAATAAGGAAATAAATAAACGAAGAGAACAAATTAACAATAAATCATTCTAAAATAAGTAACAACGTCAAAACAGACATGTCATATATAAACTATTAACAACATCAAAAACAAATATCTCAAATAACCTATAAAAAGACTCATGTCCGCCTGGTCAACAAAAAAGCATTTGCTCCAACTTTGAAATTTTGAAGTTCTACTGATTAAACCACCCGATTAGGAAGATCATTCCACAACTTGGTCACAGCAGGAATAAAACTTCTAGAGAACTTCGTAGTATTGAACCTAGTGATGGAGAAGGCCTGGCTATTAGAATTAACTGCCTGCCTAGTATTATGAACAGGATAAAATTGTCCAGGGAGATCTGAATGTAAAGGATGGTCAGAGTTATGAAAAATCTTATGCAACATGCATAATGAACTAATTGAACACTAATTGAACGACGGTGTCAGAGATTAATATCTAGATCAGGAATAATAAATTTAATAGACCGTAAGTTTCTGTCCAACAAATTAAGATGAGAATCAGCAGCTGAACACCAGCAAGGAGAACAATACTCAAAACAAGGTAGAATAAAAGAATTAAAACAATTCTTCAGAATAGATTGATCACCGAAAATCTTGGATGATTTTCTCAATAAGCCTATTTTTTTGTGCAATTGAAGAAGACACAGACCTTATATGTTTCTCAAAAGTAAATCTACTGTCGAGAATCACACCTAAAATTTTAAAAGTCATACAAATTTAAAGAAATATTATCAATACTGAGATCCGGATGTTGAGGAGCCACCGTCCTTGACCTAATTTCAATCATACTTTGAGTTTTGTTAGGATTTAACTTCATACCCCATAATTTGCACCATGCACTAATTTTAGCTAAATCTCTATACATATATATAGATAGATAGAAAAATAGATAGATATACATACACACACACACACACACACACACACACACACACACATATATATATATATATATATATATATATATATATATATATATATATATATATATATATATATATATATATATATATATATATATATATATATATATATATATATATATATATATATATATATATATATATATATATATATATATATATATATATATATATATATATATATATATATATATATATATATATATATATATATATAGTAGTATGGAGCCAGGAGCAATTAATCAGGGATAAACATATTGGTGTAGGGAGAAGCGTTCTGTCTTCCATCCATTTATTAGCGCCGACGTTTCGTATCAACTTGATACATTTTCCAGGCTGAAACGATTAAAAATCAATTGAGTATAAGTAAAAAGATTCACACAACGTTTACCAACACCAAAATTAAAAACTTTTTTAATAAATTAAGAATAAAAACAGTAAAGACAGAAACACAGAGTAACCGTGAAAGGGCTAGGGGTGAATACATAGCTTTTAGAACTAACTCCCTGCCTAATATTACGAACACGATAGAATTGTCCAGGGAGATCTGAATGTAATGGATTGTCAGAGTTATGAAAAATCTTATGCAACATGCATAATGAACTAATTGAACGACGGTGCAAAAGAATAATATCTAGATCAGGCATAAGAAATTTAATAAACAGTAAGTTTTTGTCCAAAAAATAAGATGAGAATTACCAGCTGAAGATCACGGAACAACTATACTCAAAACAAGGTAGAATGAAAGAATTAAAACATTTCTTCAGAATAGATTGATCACCGAAAGTCTTTAAGACTTTCTCAATAAGTCAATTTTTTTGTGCAATAGAAGAAGACACAGACCTAATGTGTTTCTCAAAAGTAAATTAATGCCAAGATTCACACCTAAATTTAAAAAAAAGAGTCATACAAATTTAAATAAAAATCATCAATACTGAGATGATAATGTTTAGGAGCCACCGTCCTTGACCTACTTACAATCATACTTTGAGTTTTGTTAGGATACAACTTCATACCCCATAATTTGCACAATGCACTAATTTTAACTAGATCTCTATTAAGGGATTCAGCAACCCCAGATCTACATTCAGGGGATGGAATTGATGCAAAAAGAGTAGCATCATCTGTATATGCAACAAACTTGTTTTTTTTAGGCCAAACCACATGTCATGTGTATATAGTATGAAAAGTAATTAGCCAATAACACTACCCTATGGAACGCCAGATCTCACATTCCTATACTCACTATGGTGCCCATCAACAAAAACTTTTTGAGATCTATTACTTAAAAAAAATCAAT